>NW_009731526.1:1766-26411 GCF_000703405.1 Apaloderma vittatum | reverse complement strand
GTGTTAAACCACCACATCTCCAGCGTTAAACTTAATAAACCCATAATCTGCAATTTTTGGTTTGGTTCTTCTTGTTTCGGGTTGGTTTTTTTTCCAGTAGGTATAAGGTTTTCTGGGCTGCCTAAAATCCCCTAATTCCCGTGGAATGGGGCTGGTTTTAAGGAGCGGAGGATCTGCTCCGACACAGATCGGTGCAAACCTGTCAGTAAGTGACTGACACACATCAGGTGTGCCAGGGATGTGCAGGACAGGAGGAAAAGGCCTCTAGTTGCACCAGAGGAGGTTTAGATGGGATATTAGGACAGATTTCTTCACCGAAAGGGTTGTCGGGCGTTGGAACAGGCTGCGCACGGAAGTGGTTGAGTCACCATCCCTGGAGGGATTTAAAAGCTGCCTAGAAGAAGTGCTCAGGGACACAGTTTAGCGGTGGACCTGGCATTGCCGGGCTAACAGCTGGACTCGATGATCTTAAAGTTCTTTTCCAACCTAAACCATCCTATTGCAATGCTCTGCAGAACATTTCCACCGTCGCACTCCCGGTGTGCTCTGGTCACCGTGCTGCTGGACTCCTTCATTAACTTGCACCCAGTGCACACCTTGCTGTTGGTACTAAGTGTACAATCACAGGTACTTTCAGCGTGTGCAGCAGCGATCTCTGTTTAAAAAACATTGCCACTGAAAGGAACGTTTCTTAAGGGCCTACATTATTATTCAAATTGATGCCGAGAATGATGTAAAGAAGGAAGCGTGTTCAACAGCACTTCACTGATCTTTCTATGGGAAGTTATATCAGCCTCATTATGCTGTTTATACAAACACGGTGAGATGCCGTCCCCTTGGTATTACACTACTAATTGGAACTACTACCTTCAGAACGAAAAAGTAAGTTTCAAAGGCCAAAATGGAAACCTGGTTTTAGTGTGTAACACAGCGTTCCTTTCTCTGCCCAGCTCCGTTGGATTTATCGTTACAAATCCACTCTGACCTATCCAAGCATTTTGTACACTATGTTTATCACCGTATGTAATCAGTACAATAATCTTACTTTGCTCTTTTACTGTTGAGTTTCACAAATAAATATGGCATTAATGTAAAATGGATTGTGTTTGGCATAAACACACCCAAAACGAATTCTAGGGTTGTTTCAGACGATGATGGGTGGTCGGTGCAAGAACTGCCTTCTTGCAACAACTTGTCTTCTTTTTACACCCACCCCTGCATAGGTCTGATCCCACTGGTTTGTTGCATGTGGTAAACTTGGGGCTTATTCCAGAGTTTGATTAATATGAAACTATGCGATTTTTACTCTGTAATAAACACAAAACATAAATTTTGCAGATATTCAAGAAAAGTAGGGACAAGTAGAAAACTTTATGGCAGCTATGCTTCTGTCTTCATAGACCAAAGATTCACCTCTCTTGTTTTCTGTTCTTTTTTTCTGATTCAGCAATAGGTAAGCCAAGAATGTCAGCAGCGAATATCTCTGCTGTGATTTCCTCTGGAATTTCTTCTTCGCTCAAAGCTGCTGCACCTGGAGAGCAGTAACAACACAAAACATGCAATAGCTATGTAAAAATGGCTTTCCAGATCAGTAAAATATAAGAGCGGCAGTAAGTGCATGAAATGCTTTTAAGGATGTATGAAGTAATAATTAAAAAGTATTGGTTTACTGGCTTAATACTTAACGTGTTCGTGTCAGGGATGGAATCTGTCGAATCCACGAGGCTGCGAGTCTCACCTTGCAGTAGGTCCCTGCCTTAGAAGGGTCAAGAGGCCAACTTTTACACTTTTATGGTTTGATGTGATTTTAGGATGTCGAGGATTTCAAAGATGCTTTGCAGTGCCAGGCAGTTCCCCGCAGGGACTGCACCTTTGCTGTGTGTGGCCCGTTGCCAACAAGCCAAATCAGATGCTGTTCTGGACTGTTGTGGACTGGGACAAAAACTGTACGGAAATGAGGCACCTCACAGCCATTCCAGTTACAATGGGCAACGCCACTTGGCTGAGATCAAACGCTGTAATTTGCTGGTATAGACTGAGACACAATTGGTGTAGACTGAGACACGAGTTGTAGGCAGATGCAGGAGTCATCAACAGCTCGGTCACGGTGGGCATCGCCGCCTGGATGAAATCAACACTGCAATTTGCATATTGTAGGATTCCTTTTTGCCTGTGGACTTTGGCAGATAAACCTTCCACTGTGTGTTTCTAATTTCAGTGCCAATGTAATCTTGTCAGGTCCCGGTTACATTTCATTGTCCATTTATTTTCAGATACACCCATGCAATTGCTGCACGGACGAAGGACAATTTCTGACTATTTTTGCAGTCCCGTCTGAGCGTTTCTGACAGCTCTTGGCAATTTAAATTATTCCATTTGGGAACTGAAGCAATCCTGCTCCTGTGCTGTGTGGAATGCTAATCCTGTACCTGCAGGATCGTCGGTGTCCGGTTCAGATCCTCCTTATTTTCAGATACACCCATGCAATTGCTGCACGGACGAAGGACAATTTCTGACTATTTTTGCAGTCCCGTCTGAGCGTTTCTGACAGCTCTTGGCAATTTAAATTATTCCATTTGGGAACTGAAGCAATCCTGCTCCTGTGCTGTGTGGAATGCTAATCCTGTACCTGCAGGATCGTCGGTGTCCGGTTCAGATCCTCCTTGCGCCGGACGCCTGCCCAGGAGGGTGGTCAGACACTGTGCCAGCTCTTCCTCGGTCATCTGCTCCCCTGGACACAAGAAAGCAACACCAGCCTCTTGGGTTATGGTGTCATTAGAACAAAAACTAGAAGGCAGCAAGAAAAGGGTACAAAGAAAACAGGGAGGTTTGAAAGAGGGTCCAGTTTCTCTGAGGAAGAGAGATACACAGCACCAGTTGACGTGCATGATCCCAACGCAAGAAAATCTCAATCCTAAGGAAAAGTTTTCTTGTGTATTGCATTTGGGGAAAAAATATCAAAGGAAGTTCCAATGCAGATGGCTCTGTAGGCTACACAGCACTTGCAGGGCCTTGAGCTTCTGTTCCCACAGAATAATTCCTGGCACAGGGCAGACCACAGTCCGTGTAGCCCCGCGTCCGTGGCTGTAGCCATTTCCACACAGAGAAGGAAGAGGAAGGTGCAGGGAAGCTTTGATGTAGTATCTTGGACTAACTTGGACATAGCACTTGTTCCCAGACAGTGGTTGGCTTGTGCCCTGAAGTGTAAGGTTATTGATCTGTTATGAAACTGTTCTAATGAACTAAACCATCCTCTTTCCAGTCTTTCACACATAGAGTCAATCCAGGACTGACCAGTTTCACCCCTCCTGTCTTGTGCTCCTCTTTTTCAGGTCTATCCTACCTTTCTGGAGACTATGTGACTGGAAGAGAGACCAATGTTTCAGGTAAGGGTATAGTGGGGAAAGGATACAATTTGGCAAGATCCGTACTTGGCATTTGACAGACAGGATACCTCAGGGCAGCAGAGGTTTCCACAGCAGTAAAAGAGGTGCAGCTGAGACAACAGATGTGATTATTCAATTTAAAATCTTAAAATGTGTGGCTCCACATGCCTGCCCTGCTTACCAAGCTATAGTTCCAGATTAATTTTTTTGCTGCAGTGAATACCTCCTGAAATTGAAGGCAGAACTAGCAAGCATAAAACTAATATTGGAAATCTCTCACCTCTGCGCTGAAGCAGCAACAGTAAGTCTCCTCTGTCAATAGCTTTGTCTCCATTCTCATTATCATAGCCAAGAACCTGAAACGCTCGTTGTATTTTTCTCATTGACAAGCCAAACGCAGGTCGATGATTTATATAAAGTTTGATAAAATCCCCTAAATTGATTTTTGTCACTTGTTCTCCAGTATCCACATACTTGCTGAATTTTACTTCGCTTATCATTTCTTCAATCTAAAGATCAAGGCAAGACAGATGGTTACACATTTCCTTTCTGAAAAGCATCAGGCCAGTTTCTCATCTCATGAATGCCAATCTACTGTAATCGCGCACATGCTGGTACCACAGGTGCCACGACTGTATCCCAAGAGGATGGACATGGCTAACAGCTACACAGTTGTGGTTATGACAACATAGGTAAAGGGGAGTGTAGCAGCTATGGAGCTGGTTTTAGATTTCCTCTCTTTTCTTATGACAGGCACTTGATGACTTGGCAGCTGTTACCGATACCTTTGCCACAGCTGTGTCTCTGCTCTAGGGACAGTGGGCAGGCAAACCACAAACCAGTAAACATACCACCCCCCTACAAAAGTACGGGTACAAAAGTCCCAATATAACTGGGCTGCACACAGGGTATCCACACCCCGGCCAGCACGAGCATATCTGCCACTGCACAAGCCAAACCTTAAATTTTCTCGGTGAAATTTGCCTCGACATCCTGCACAGCGAGATCGCTCGCTCTTCTCTCTGGCAAATGGGCAAGCACTGGCTGTGCTGGATACTAGTGGTTTTCCTGAAGTCTGGTGCTGTGAGTCAGCCGTGCAAATGTGTGTCCGAAAGGCAGGATCCACTCTGTGCCTTCGTTGTACTCACGCTCCGCGAGGCAGCCCCATCAGAGATACATGGGCAGCAGAGAAACGCTGGGAGAATTCCCTGTGCCAACACGTACCAGGCGTGCTACTCCCCAGGAAGGGAAGCTGATGCAAGATCTCTCCAGGGAGGACTTTGCATTCAGCCTTGGGCCTTTGTCCTTGTGTCACAAGTTTTTCCACTGAATGAAGCCCGGGAAACAGGGAAATCTCAGCCTCACATTTTTTCCTGTAGCGAATGTCACACCAGGCAAGAATGGTCATTTTCACTCAGCTCAGGCTGAACTGGGATTAGGTTTTGTATCAGCCCCACTGAACTACAAAAGGAAAACACCAATTCCCAAAAGCTTTCTTAGTCAGTCTAAGTTGCCTTTTCTCCCTCCTGCTTTTCCTGTATTAAAGCACTCTAGAGAGAGATGTACTTCTCTGGATTTTAATACTGTCCCGCCTGCTTCGAAAAGCAGATTGTAGGTTGCCTGGTTTCACAACAGCTTAGCACCTGTTTCCATGCTTGAAATGCTGTTTTCATTTTGATTTGGGGTGAGGGGAAGGGGAGAGTTAACAGTTATTCTACCAGAGACATTTCCCAGGGAAATACCTTCGCTCTGTCCCCAACAGGCAAAAACGTAATAACCCGAGGAAAAGACCTAACAAAGTACAGGGGATAACACCACGGTTTGACACAAGGGCAAAGCAGTCCTGGCTCAGATTAATATTTTTCTGGTCACGGGGGGCTCCCAAGCAAATTTGTTGGGTGGTGGCTGTGGCAAAGGTCCTGCCTCCCATCTGCTGGCTCTCCTGGCAGAGAGTCTGCCCGGGCAGATGGGTGGCACTGACTCACAGCACCATCTCAGCAGCCTGTGGGGTTCCTGTGCAATAGCAGAGATGAACGCAGCCTCCCCCGCAGAAAGATGAAGGGAGCACAGCGACGTGCCGCTTCCCTTGGGAGAACCCCTCCTGCGTTGACAGGCTGTAGCTGGTGCAAAGAGGTCATTATTTAAATCTCCTTGCATCAGATTCAGCATTTTTATTTTTTTTGTATGCACTTTAATTACCCTTTTGACAGGTTACAGCATTACAAATGAGGTTTGTATACAATACAAACTGCCTTGTAGATACAGCCCCAAAAGGGGAGGAAGCAGCACCCTTATTAAATCAATTGTCTTTGTCTGCTGTGAAATTTGGAGCTAAAAAGTGGTTAAGAAATGTTTGATAGGAAGCTCCACTGCTACAACCTGAAAGGCAAGCTCAGAGAGAGCTTGTGCAGAGTTTATCAGTTATGAAAGAGCTTTAAGTTCCAGGGGAATAAAAGCTGCTGTCTCCATCTAAAATCATTCCTCAGTCCCAAGGAGAAGAAGAAAAAGAGGCTCTGTCAATGTCCAAATGAGTGATTGCATGGAAGCTGGGCATTCCCAGCCACGCTGGTAACACATGCAGGACACTCTGGCTGAGTCTCCACCTGACCTGGAGGGACATAGCCCATGGGCCACCAGCCACACTCCACGCGTAAAGCAGCTCAGCCACCAGTAGAAGCCACAGAGAGACCAAAGCATGTTGCTGCCTGCACACAAGGTACTTTAGACCATGTTGGAAGTTTCTGCCCATAAGAGCTGAAGGAGGATTAATTCCTCAGCTTTCTCAGTTCACTTTCTGAAGAAACTCACCTTTGCAGCGGTGGCAGAGCACTCAACCTTCAGAAGACCCCGAGGTCACCTTTTGTTGAAGGCTTCTGAACCATTAGGCTCCAATTTTGCTCAGCCTACCCCTGTGGTTGCCCCTCATTACTTTTTGAGGAATTTGCTGCCAGATTTTGACGGCTTCTGTATAGACGCAAACCAGGTTAAACACGTTGAAAGCAGCAAATATACTCTGGAGCCATCCAGCATTGCAATGGTCAGCACCTGGCCCTGGGGACACTTGTTAAATGCAATCGATCTTGCTCTTTTTTGACAACAACAGTAAAAAACAACTGACTGACCTTTCCCTCTGATGGGTAAAATCCCATTGCTCTCATTACAGAAGGAATTTCCTCCAAGGGAATATGTGTTGACACCTGTCTGGTCTCCAGCGTATCGATGCCCTGGCTGCGCAGCTGTGCGTAGTAAAAATAGTCTTCCAGTTCCTGCGAGGGATTCAAAGAAAACACTGTAAAGTTCAGTTACCAACAGGCACGGAAGATAAGGCTTCCTTTAAGATTTACTAACACGCATATCAATGAGATTGCTGTTAAAGGCGAGCTGGACAAAAAAATAAAGAAACGTCACGCCTGTATAAATGAATTTTAAACTCCAGCCAGCTGTTGCCAGACAGTGTTCACGGTGAACATAATTACCCTGAAGAATTCGCCTTCTCTACCACCGTCCAGTAGGTTGTAGAATGGGATCAAGTCCTCCCCACCCAGAGAAGCAGCAGCATCCAAGGCACTGGCAGAAGCAGAGAAAAGAAGGTACAGGAAGGGTTTGTATGAGGAGAGATTTCATGTTTGCCTTTCTAGTCATTGTTCACAGACATTCAGTAAATAAATAAAATTCCTGGGCCTCAGAAATCAGGAAAGAGGAGCATCGCCTTGAACCATGTACCATTTTATCATCAGTTTGCACTTCTACAGCGTATTTCGTACCCAGGTTTTACATACAATAGCACAGTGTGGGAATTAATTATTAGTGAATGGTCCTCTTGTTTAGTGGAATGAGCACAGGGCTGGGAGCCAGGAGCTTTTCCATGGACTTGAGCTTGGTGTCTGGCATTTAGCTTTTCTACTTCCTTATAGAGACATTGAGGGAGATGAATTAGCTAGATCAGCATTTTCGCAGAAGGGGCTGGGGCTCGGTGTTTGCAATAAACCACCCAAGGCTAAGCTCCCTGTTCCTTGATCTAACGCATTCTTCCCCAATAACTCAGTGCAACCCATTACTCTACTTCCTCTGCCCTGGCGAGTGACTGTATCACAGGTGCTGCCTATATCAAACTGAAAGCGTCTCAGTGCCACCTCTTTGTTTCTGTTTCGTCGGCAACTGGAGCCAAAAAGAATCTGTTTGGCTTGTGCAGATGAAAAAAGGAAACCAAGCCTGGCAGCGGAATCATGGCGTAGCATTGCCACGTAATACCCCATGCCTGGCAGCAAGGCTGCAGCTTTCGCACACACCTCTGTAGAGGTTTTTTTGCAAGCTTCATGCTTTTTTCATAATTAAGTTATTTGGGTATTAAAGACAGTGGAGATGCGCAAGATGCCAGAAGCAGCAATAAAATGATAATTAGCCCATCAAGAGCTTTGCTCCGAAAACAAATTACATAGAAATTCAACGTTGCCTGGACCCTGGCCAACCATTATAAAGAAGGATCATTTATATTCTATTGCCTTCTTTAAAATGTCGCTTATTCTGACCCCCGACTGCTTAAGCCACACAAAGTGAAAAAGAAAATAAATAAGTCCATTGCCTTCCCACCCAGATTTCCTTTGTTCTGGCACATGAAGGTGAGCTGGCTCAGCACCCTTTGGGCTTTCCTTTAAGGGAGAAGTACCTGCAAGAAATATTTTACACAGGAGCAGCGCATGTCAGCCACGAAGCCTTTATCCTAGGAAGATGAGGGGCAATGGTGTTTCACAGGTGCACCCAAAAAGAGAAAGGGCTAAAAGCCAGCTCCTGTGGGGCTGACTGACAGAAATCAGAAGTGCTCTATGCTAGGAGGGTGACATGCAGGATAAAAAAATATCCCAGAAACAGACCAACAGAGACCATGCCACTCTGTCTTTTCTAGCTCCGACACCTGGTAAGCTCCCTTCCCAGTCCTTGAAACGTGAAGGTGGAGTTGTTCTACACTGTCCTGGCAGTTTCCAGCTTCTTCACAGCTGCCCACTCTCTTTGATGGGCACACGTACCCACCAGGAGTCTGCAGCCACACTTGCGAAGGGAGAGTCCTCTGCCCTCCACAGCATTGCGATGAGCAGCTTTGTTCCTTGACATTCAAAGAAACCAACATATATATATCCTTCCTTTGCCACGTTAGCTGCCTGCACACGCCTGGCACCGCTGCCCAAGGGAGCTGGCAGAGGGAAATTGCACATTTGCAGAGAAAGGCAGGGCAAACCTGGCAGCGTTTATTGCTGATGCTCCGGACCAGAGCCTGGAAATCCTCATTTGCCAAAGCTGCCTTTGCTTCCCCAGCCACTCCATTTACTGCAGTCCATTTACTCGTGTAAGCAAAGCTTTATAGGATTAATGTGGCTTGTCCTAAATCCAGTCTTCAAATGCAGGGGGTATTTCCTAGCAAATGCTGGCCTATCCCATTTGGAAAGCAGGCACTTTTGTACCAGCAGCCACCCTGCATGCTCCTCCTGCAGCCAGTGCCTCTCGTCTGATTCCCTGCCTAACACTGACAATTCCCCATCACACTGGCCAGGCCCTCACAAGGACCAGAAAAGCCTCTGCTCAACTTCTTACCATTTGGATACCGTTTCCCAGACTGGAGTATTTTTATTGTGCTATGACCTCCAAAAAAAAAAAAAGGCAAGGTCTGCTTGTTTAATCCCCGGTATGACTACATGGCTACATCACATAGAGGGGAGCTCAAATCCCTCCTGTTTCAGCTGCCACGTAGCTACTTGCAGTCTGACAGGTCATTGCAATCTAGGCTGACCCCACTGCCGTGCCACAATCCCCAGCGCGCCACATGCCCACCATGCTAGGCTGTCTGTAGGTGCTGAGCTGAGGCTTTTGGAGAGCCCACGTGAATGCAGGGCGTGAGGCTCCACTATTAATAAATCCAGTTGCAGACTAGGTGTCCAGGAGCTGACAGCCCCTAGAGTTGAGCAGAGATGCCACAAGCTTCAACTCACGCTCCTCTCAGCAAGCGATGGATCTCTTTCTTGCACGAGTGCTGGGACCCATTCTCCACACCGTGACTCCCCTCGCCAGATGTGGTTTGTCAGCCTAGTCAAGAGCATGGTGTTGTGGAAGGAGAGCAAAGTTGCTGGGCTTTTTCACCTACTCCAAAGAAAACCCTGTGCTCAAGAAAACCCTGCAAAGAAACGTTCCTTGTGCAGCACCATGCTGTGCTGCCCCACTGGTGCATCCCACACGTACATCAGAATAAGCACAGAAAGAGCTGAGAGACCTGGTTTTATCTCCTCTGGACACAAGCAGAGACCTTTTAGGACAAAAGCCCTATTCCCATTGTAAATGCTGACTAATATTTGCTTCAGCTGTGTTGGCCAAGCAGCTGTGGAAAGCCACAAGACAACTCCCTTCTCCTCCCTGCAGTACTCACTTTAGGTTGACCTCCCATTTCATAACAGTGCAGTCGCTCCCCCCTGCTGTAAAGACGTAGCGTCCGTCGTAGGAGCTAGCAAGGTCAGACACACCATCGGGGTGGCACATGAAAGCTGAGGACTTGTGGGGGTTGCCGTCGACAGGCAAAATCTGCAAGCCCACCTGTAGGAAAAGAGGGAGCTGGAGGGCTGCACGCTGGGGCAGCGCTGCATCCTCCTCCCAGGAGCTCACTCAGCTCTCAGGCAGGACCAGGCTACAGGTGGTTATGTCTGCAGGGAAATTCCCCCCAGGACCACCACTGCTATGAGTAGCAGCTCTTGTACAGCTGGGACTCCGTACCTTGTCCTTTGTGATGAATGCCAGATAGTGTTTCTGGGGATCTGTGGTGTTTGTTGTTGGGAGGATTTGCATCTTCTCCAATGGGGAGCCATAGGTAGGTCCCAAAAGGGTCTTTCTAAAAGCAAACAACATTTTCATGCATTCTAGGGCTCACAAAACATTTTTCTCTCTTTGAACAGATGCTGTTCAAAAGAAGGGGCGGATATAGGGAGCTGTGGTGGATTTGTGCTATTGGCTGACAGCACAGGACAGGGTCCCTGGCTAGAAGAGACCACAGTGGGGCTAAAAGAGGAATTTAGCACTCAGGGATCTCTCAGTCCTCGTGCTTTGCTCATGTGGGCTCCTGTCTTTGTCTGATGTTCAACTGTTGTGTCTCAAGTCCAACATACTGGGTAGACCGAGACCCACCCACAGCCACAGCCTTACTAGATGACATGCTAGTGACCAGCAGAGTGGACACAAGGATGGAGCAACCCGGGGTCCCTAGAGTCACCACAGGATCTGCCTCACAGACGAGCAAACACATGCAGTTGGGTGGGAGTAGGGCAGAGGAGAACATAGAGTCAGGATGGGGGTCCCAGGCGGTGGTAGACCTGAATCTCTCCTCTACCTGCATATTTTGGTCGTCGCATTGTAGAGCTTCATTTTGTAGCAGTTGTTGGCAGTGAGGATAAAGGACTCAGTGCTGAGCTGTGGGTACCAGGCCAAACACAGAGGCACAGCAATCTGCTCCACCCGGTCCCTGTGCAAGACCACCAAGTGGTCCTTGCTGCTGCTGTTCAGGTCATATTCAACCTGGAGGGAAGATAACGAAACCCAACAACCCCCTATGATCTTCCCTGACACCAGGCTGAGAAACAAGCCCCTGTGATGGGGCTGGTGGGAAGGAAGTTAGGAGCTGCAGAACCAAACACCGAGTCTCCCTCCATGCCCTTGTCCAGCCCCCAACTTTCACCACAAAACTCCACTGCCCTTTTGACTCTCACATCGACCTACCAGCTGCCGGTCCTCCCCAAGGCTCAGGAGCCTGGGCTCATTGCTATCTGACTGCACCCCAAAGAGGATGCTCCGGATGGGTTTGTAGTGAGAATGAAGCCCTGCTAGGTGTTCCCAGCATCTGCTTCCGTTTTGCACGACACTCTTGTAAACAGTCACCGCGTATTTCTCATCCTGGAACAAAAGCACAAAGGTCAACGAGCCACGATCCCCACGCACATCCCCTGGCTGGCTGTGGGCAGCTTTGCACATCCCCTCTGGGCTTAGCTCAGCCCTTTCTGTTCTGCGAGACCCAGCAGGAGGCTTAGAGTCACAACCGGGATAAAACACTGGGTCAGGGAGATTTGGGCAGTTTTTCCTGAGGGCAGCACAGCAGCAGTCGTCAGCCTGGCAAGAGCATCCCAACTAGCTGGAGGGCATCCCCCAACTGTACCCTCACAGCAGAGGGGCACTAAACCAAGTTCAGTGACTCCTCAGAAATCATGAGGGAGATGCTTCCCACTGCTGTGCCCTGGCATCTGTGCATGGAGGGGGAATCTTTTTCTCTGCACAGATCATAGAACGGTTCGTGTTGGAAGGGATCTTAAAGATCATCTTGTTCCAACCCCCCTGCATGGGCAGGGACACCTCCCACCAGACCAGGTCACTCCAAGCCTGGTCCAACCTAGCCTTGAACACCTCCAGGATGGGGCCATCCACAGCTTCCCTGGGCAACCTGTGATTCTCTGATCTAGTCTAAATCTACCATCTTTCAGTTTAAAGCCATTACCCTTTGTCCTATCATCACCAGCTGCTTCAACCTCTGTGCCAAACTGCTTCAACAGTTCTGCACCAAGGTGTGGGATCAAGAGAGCAACCCACCTCATGGTGCACCAGCCGAGAGGAAATCCCTGCTCCAGCCCTTTCCACAGACAAATGCGGAGCTAAGGCTTGTCGCTAAAGTAAGTGATGGGATGCTGCCAGCAGCAGATCTGTGGAGTTGCTGGGACTGGTGACGTTTTTACAGAGTGACTCTTCAAGCCAAGAAAAGCATTTCAGGGCCATGAAGACCCTGGGGAGGGACAGCCCTCCTCACCACTTGCTCTGCTGTGCCTCGCAGGGTGGCCAGCAGTTCCCAGTCCCACTGAAAACCACAACATGAGCAGCATGCGTAAATCACCGAGAGGAAAAAACAAGCTTACAGCAGTTGCGATGTACTCGGAATCGTGAGAGAAGCTAATATGAGTTATGGGACCGTGCGAGAACTTGAACTCTTTGCAGCTGGACTGAAGAGAAATGGCATCGAGGATGTAAATGCTTCCATCAGTAAAACCAGCAGCCAAAAAATAACCTGAAAAGCATGCCAGAAAACTCTCATGACGTGATTGCTCCTCGTGGGAAGCCCAGTGCTTGGCACATGGGGAGGGGCACGAGGCCAGGATACCTTTGGGGTCATAGGACAAGCACTGGATGCCAGCCTTGGTGAAAATCCTGCTAACAAGGTACTTGTTCTGCTGGTAATCCCACACCTTCAGCAGCCCACAGTGACTCCCCACAGCAACAAGTCCCTGCCGGGGGTGACAGGCGATGGCATTCACAGCTTTCTTCGCCTCTTCCATGACTTTTTCAAAGTCTGTCCTGTCTGTTGCAACACGGAGCACGGTTGCATCAGAGGTTGAAAGGATAAAGTTCCTGTTTAGCGTGAGAGAAGCGGAATTTGATGAATCAGACTAGCTGGCTCATGTCCCTCCAAGCAATATTACACATCAGTCCCTTTTTGGCAACTTGGTTGGACAGTCACTTATATTTTGCAATATGCAGTATGCAAACACTCCTTGACCTGGAAGGCAGGTGGCACTTTGTATTCATGACCTGATAAATCTCCACGGGAAGACACCCAGAGTGGGTTCCATTTTCTACTTGGGTAGGCAAGCCAGCAGATGAATGACATCTGGGTAGCTTTTGCCGTTTGCAATTCACTGGTGTGTGAGATGGACAAATGAGCAATTGAAGATACTCTGAATAGTCTTTTCACATGTCTCCATGCCACCATTGTCAGTGGCTCCATGTTGACCGCGCTGCCACAGACAAGGTCAAAGGACAGTTTTGGTCCCGCTCGGCAGACAGAGCGGCTGCCTGTCTGCTCGCTCAGCTGTGCCGACCGTAACACAGCAAGGAGGGTCCCGCTGCATAATTGGTGATGTGTAAAGCGGACGTCTATAATTATGCAAGTTACAGAACAAATATGTGCAGTCATCGGCCCGCCTGAGGACTGAGAGTCTGAGCTCTGTTAAAGGATCAAGAGAGGATGACGCAGATATCCAGGAGCTGCACAGACACACACGTGTGGCTGCATCGCGTGGGCAGCACGAGTGGGGAAACAGCAGCCTCTTTGCTAGCTGGCCCGTGACAGCCGTTGGTTTATGCACATCTGGCCCAGGCACCAGAGGATGCCGTGCCTCTTGCGTGCCTATCTGGGCTCTTCAGCCTCACCTGGCCCCACCAGCCTGGTGAGATGAGCAGGCTCAAGGCTTCCCCTCTGGTTTTCTGCTGCAGCATCAACCCAGGAGGAAGGGGACAAGACAGTGGAGACCAAGAGAGGAAAACAAACCATTCCCCAGGGCACTGCACCAGGCTGGAGAGGAATCTGTCCCACATGGCTCTTCGGAAAACACATGCAACTAAGGACAGACATTGCCAGGAGACCCTTAACAGGAGTGACAGACATATGGTTTGCAGGCTGTATCGAGCCACGGAACAGCTTCATCTGGCCTGCAGACTTCCTATAAATCCTCAAACACCGCTACATAATGCTGAGGGGCACGGAGGGGCCGGTGACCAGGCTGAGGCTGTCCCAGGCTGCTGAGCTGATGCGATGCAGCCCAGCACCAGTGCCATCACCACTGGGGCAGCCTCTGCACTCCCACCACCCCAATTAGCTTGCCCAGCCATGCTAAAATCTAACTGGAAATAGCCATCCATGTGAGGGTTTTAGGGAGGAAGATTAAGAGGCTCGCCATTAGCACTGCCTGGTGTGCTGAGTGCGTGACAGAGGAACTGCACACCCCAGGACCAGCGGATCATCTCCCTCCCTGATTAACACTCCTCTCGCCTGAGCCGAGGCATTACGTCAAGTTCAGAATTTAAGATGTGCTGGGGTCCTCCTGGGCTTTGGTGGCAGCTGGGAGATGCCTGGGGGTTGTGCAGGAAGAGAAGGGATGCCCGGGAAACACCTCCCTGCTTGGCTCTGGTGGACAAACACTCAGGTGAAAATTTGCAGAGAAGGGGAATAAAAGGGCACATTCTCTCCCTGTCCTGCCTCGCTGTCCCTGTCCTGCCTAGAAGCCAGGGTACAGGGCTGAAACCTCCTCCAGCCAAGGCAGAAGCCCACGGGGCAGCTGTCAGCGGATCATCTCCCCAGCTTTCAGCCTGCAGGGCAAATGCAGAAGACCTGAGTTTATGAAGGGGCACTCACCTGGTGGCAAAGGGCTGGCTGCTGGAGATGAAGGAGGTGGAGCAGGCTGGGGAGGCACCAGGAAGATCAGGAGGGGCTTTGGCGAAGGAGATGGACCGAATGGGACCCACTTTGCTGTGGCTGTAGCAGATGAGGACCTGCAGCTGTCCGTCGTAGAACTTAACCTGACCGTTCACATCCCCTGTTACTATGCAGCTGCAAAGAAAGGAACGCTTTTAACCAACATGCTGGTTGAGAACTCCCAAATATTTCTGGGATAGTATCCTCCAGCAGAAGCAAATCTCTTCCCCTTTTCTGTGCACCAGTGCATTGGGAGAGCCCTGTACAGACGTGCAGGGGGAAAGCCCAGGGCTGTGCAGAAACCACCAGCCTCTGCTGTGACCCTGCAGCGTCCCTGGTCCCGTCCCCTGCCTTGTCCCTAGGGCTGTCAAGGCGTTTGGTGGCCGTCTGCTCCCTCTGCCGGTAAAGGCCAGGAGGCGAAGGAAGACCTATCCACCATCCTCCCTGACCATGGCCAACCCCTCTCTGTGTCTGAGCTACCCCAGCAGAGCTGGGATCACAGTACAGGGAGTTTTCAATTTTATTTTCTTTTTGCCTCCCAGCCAAATTCATTGCTGGAAAAAGCCAGAGCAATGGCTCATAAATCAGCAGCACTTTCCTGCATGAATTTCCCTGGCACTTGTAGGGTGCCAAGCGACTTAAAGCCGTAGTTCACCAACATGAGCTCTGCCGTTCCTGCAGCTGAGGACTGTACGTCCGGCTACTGAAAGCTGCCATCCCCTTACCACTCGAACACCTTGAGCACAGTAAGGCTGTCCTTCTGCAGAGGCACCAGTTTGGTGGCCTTCATGCTGTGCGGCTTGGCCGGCGGTTCCTTGGAGGGTATGCAGGGACTGGCCGCTTCCCACACCACCAGCTTCCCAGCCGAGGTGCCTGTCAGAGCTTGCGAGTTGTTGAAATGAAAAACCGACTGGCTGAAGTGTCCCACCACACTGTTGAAAGTCTGAGGAGAGAAAAGCAAGGCCGTGCATTCATCCTGGGCTCTGGCTCTTCCCTCCTCAAGCAGGGATGTTCCTGCTTGGTCTCTTGTGTCACATTCCCTCCCTGTCCCATGGCAGGACCATCAAAGGCAAGAGCCCCAGAGGAAGATGCAGCAGGGCATCTCTGGGAGAGAGAGTCCCTCTTGATCTCAGCTCAGTCAATCCTAGCTTGTCCATTTGGGAGAATGAGGAGGACAGGCTGGGGACGCGGCCACTGGTTTTGCTTAAGGTGATGGGAAGGGGAGGGCTGCTGCCGGGAGAAAAGCCAAGAGCGTGATGTGCAGGCGTTCCCGTTGTGCTCACCCGGCTGCTCAGGAGTGGTGTTCCGTACTGCAAACCAGCGTCACTCTGGGGAAAGTGGAGAAAACATCCAAGACAAGCATTTTGGAGCCATGCTTTTCAGTCCCAGCAAGTCCCCTCCCCATCATCTAGGCACTGGCCCTGTGCCATGGTGACCAAAGCAGGGTTCCTGGAGCAGAAAGGCTCCAAGACCTTCAAGAGAGCACAAAACACGCTCCCTCCAGCTGCTTCTCACCCAAAAGCTGCTGACGGGCGTGTTGCCTCGCTAGTGTACAGCTCCCAACCCTCTGGGAGCATAAATACAACTTCTCGTGACTTTACTTACCCACAGGTAAAATATCACCTGGGTTTTGCTGTTGCTGACAAACTCATAGGGATTTTGAGAGTTAAAAATGACATAATCCTGCAATTAAAAGGTGAGAATCGCATTAACAACAAGCCAGGCAATGCTTTCTGCTTATTCTTTCAGGCAAAGAATCTTCTTTTACCCAAAACCCACTCCAACCACCTGCATTGAATTGGAAACAGAGGCCAAATTCCCCATGAAACACTTGAGCTGTGCTCTCTCCTCTATGAGCATGGCCGTGGGCTTTTCCTGCCCTGGCCAGTGCCATGACTGCAGTGGGGCACATCCCGCTGGGGTCCCCTCCACGTCCCGTGTCTGTCCGTCAGCAGAGAAGCACCCATCACAGCCCCGAGATGCTCTGTTGTGTGGGGGTACAGCAGGGATGGGGTGTGATCCTGCCTCCCATCTCCAGCCAGCATCTACCACAGCCCTATACTGGGTGGGAGCTCAGGGGTGCAGGTGAGGAGGGGGCTGCCCAGTTCAGCCCAGTCACGCTCTTCTGCACCCCTCGGCCGCGGTCGCTCACCTGATACCCAAACTCAGGCCTCAGCTCCGTGCTGCACAGGGGTTCCTCTGCAGTCGAAGTCCACTTCCAAACACAAACTCTCTGGCAGAGAAGGGAAAACCCAGGGGACAAGTGTGGTTTTCTGGGAGCTCCAGGGAGTTGCATGAACCCCGTTCCCTCCAGATGTAGGGGATGGGGAGCATAAAAGACCAGAGCAGGATAAACCCAACATGATGTGGCAGCGGAAGGCTTAATTTCAGGAAATAACGATAGAAATTGCTTCAATAAAAGCTCGTTGGAATCAGAAGCTTTTAGCTCAGCTTAAGACCCATTCTCTCAACTCCACAGCATTCCCTGTGATGGAATCCAGGTCTGTCTTCCAACAGCTCAGCAAAAACAAGCCATTACTCTGCAAACACACTCCAACTCCCTTCTGCTCTCCCCATCCAAACACCCCCCCCTGCCCCGCTCTGGGAAAACAACTCCAAGGTTCTACCCCACAAGGCTACAGAAGAGGAGGTATTTTGTTTACCTGCACTTTACCAGCACTAATGGTTGCCAAATACTTCGCATCCTGGGAAATAGCAATAGCACTGACTCCATCCTCTGGATGGCTCCCAAAGATGGTGCGCACCGGTATCCTATGGAGCAGAGCCCTCATGGGCATTCATAGAAGCACAGGGAGCTTGGGGCAATTGCTCAGCAAAAATCTGTGGCATAGCCCACCCCAGTCTGTGAGGAGAAGGTCTGCAAATGCCGCCATGGGTGCAGCCAGCATCATGGCTGATGCTCAACATCCTCTCCATCCCTTCCTCTCAAGTAAATGGCTCTGGGAAACGACTCATTAGTGATGCTTTTTTAAGAACAGACCACAGCTTGGGATATGGTGTAATTCATCTGGGGGAGCTGAGCCCCGTCTCAGTGTCCCATGGATGTGGGTGATAGGAGGATGATAAAGCCTTTGGCTCAGTTTTGGCTCCTTTGCTGCTTTACTCCACCCCTATGTTTCTCCCATCTCCCTCTCAGCTGAGGCTGGAGTCAGTCCTAACCAACTTACAAGGACACAAGAGGTTCCTGAAGAGCAGGTTCCTGGGACCTTACCCAGAGTAGGAGTCCCATATGATGACCAGAGCATCTGGCCCTCGGTCGGCGGTTGCAACCCAGCGCCTGTCTTCACTCACACACAGGCAAGAAATAACATTTGCGTGGCCCTGGGGAAGGAGAAGCGAAGTGCTGTGGAGGTTCCTGACCTGGGAGCTTTTTAAAGCATCCGTCAAACTGCTTTGCTCACAAGCTCCCCTTGTCTTCCCTCCCCCAGGGTCCTCCCCTCACATTCTTCCAGCCCAACTTTTGCATCCCATTTTTCACAGGCTCTTCTGAGCCTGTCACCTCATCGTTGTGCCTTGTGCTGGCTGCAGCATCCCGAGCTGAGAAGCAGCAGAGGAGGAGGCTGTGCTGGTCATGGTCACCATCCAACCCAGAGCACCTTCCACCAACAGGGGCTGGGAATTGCAACAAGTGTGCGAGAAAACAACGCACTCCTTCGCATGGGCTGCTCCTTGATTTCGTTAGAGATAACCCCTAAGTGCTGGGCACTGGGAAAAGGACAGAGAGAGAAAATTCAGGAGGAGGAGAAGGAGGAGGAGGGAAATGCATGAGCTGCATGCCAGACCTGCAGGTGGTACTGCCTGTTCCCCAGGACATCGTGGATGACAGCCGTGTGTGAGGAGACGTACAGGATCACCTGGTCCTCCCCATCCATCAGGCTGTGCACGGCCAGGCTGCTGTTGTAGCCAAACACCCAGGACAGGCTCTGCAGGGAAGAGGCAGAGCTTTTGTCCCTGGTGCTTAGCAGCTAGGACAAAAAAGCCAGAAAACACCTCTGGTGTGATGGGAGTGAGCTGGGCAGAAGTGCTGGGCACTGCATGGACCATTACAGCGGCACTGTGCCTGCTGAGACTCACGAGAGGGTGAAGGCTGGTCTGCTTGTCCTCCTGGAAGAGCATCCCCGGCGTGGCTGCCCACACCAAGCTGGCAGAGCCATCCCCGCTCCTCTGTTGCCTGTCCTGCTCCCTGCAGCCTGAGTGAGGGCTGGAAATGACCTCCTTGGGCTCAAGCAGCACTGGAGGTGGTTCAGTGGCTCCAGTAGCCTCCAGGCATGATGTCCCAGCAGTCCTCGAGGTGGCTGTGTCCTGCCTCCCAGCCCAGGTGCTGGGCAGGGTGCCTGGGATCCCCATCCCTGAATGAGACCACACGGGACCCAACAGTGCGGCTGCTCCAGCATCCTCCGGTGCTCCTTTCTTCTCCTTGGCAGTAGGGAGGGGTGCCTTGGAAAGGGAGAGAGGTTTTGGTGTGTCTGCAGCTCGTGGGAACGCACCCCAGCACGTCTCACATCCAACCTACATCATTTTCGGAGAAGGCTCCAATATCAGGAAACTCTCTGCTCCTACACTGCCTATGGATTTGTACCAGTGAAAAATTTCCCACCAGCTGCTTCCTCTCTTTCTGCACATTGACGTTGCCCTCTTTGCACCTCTACAGCACCATGTGTCTCACATCAGCATCTCTTCCAGCCAGCTCCTATCACCTGGGCTATGATGCCCAAGTTTCTCTTTGATGACCTGCAAGTCCTTCGGAGGCAAAAGGGCTGGGCTTTTTGCTGTCTGTCTCCTGACTGTTCTACACACACGTTATTAGTTGCTGCAATAGGGCATATGGTCATGGGTTGGAGAGGGAGTGATGGCAGACTGAGGTTAAAAACAGCAAAACCAGGTCTTGGGGCTGAGATGGCTGTGAAGGGCTCTGCAGCAATCCCAGCTGCTCAGGGAGCAGATGGAAAGCAAGGGTAAAAACCCCCGTGCCACCTTTTTCAGCCCCTCACCAGCCTGTTAATAAATGTACTAAATATTCCTGGGGTGTCAGAGCTCGCAGCAGCCCCTGGACAGGCCTTATGAAGTCTGAGCACCAGCTACTTAATCTTGTTTTCGGGATCCACATTGGCTTTTGCTTCTCCCTTGGGCTCCTTGATTTCCTATGGCAATCTCTCCTGTGAGGTATAAACCTCCTTTGGACACCGTTTCTGTCTCTGAGAGAGGTAAGATAACACTTCACTGAGCGCAGGGACGAGGCCAAGTTACCTCCTGCTTGTGTAGGTCTCAGGCAGCTCAAGTGCTCAGCAAATATTAATGACTGGCCTGAGACTACACAAGAGATGCTGCATCTGCTGAGCCCCACTGGTGGGGTCCCTGCTCCACCTCCCCGGGGATATCTTGGGAGAAACCACCTCTGGGAGATATTTCCCTTCTGGTACTGGAGTTGGGGGCTCTGCTTCCATGGGGACCTGCCCGCAGACCCTGTGTCAGACAGGGCTTTGCTATGCTGCTGTCCTCACCTCCTCAGGCAGCACAGCCGTCTCCTGAGCTGTCTGTCCGTCCTGGGACATCTCTATGGGCTGGCTGCTTTCTCCTGCTCTTCCGCCAGCTGGCTTCTCTGGTCTAACTTCACATGAGCCATCCATCCTCATCACCTTCACCCTCCTTCCAGAGAGCTGAAGCACAGAGATGCTCTGAAATACTTCCCCTCCTCCCCGGGTTTGGCTGCACAACGACCTGGAATTCAGCACAGCCAGAGGAAAGGGCACCCCTGAAGCTGGAAATGGGTCCCAGAGCCCCTTTTCAGCTCCAGGAATGCTCCTGCCAAACACAAACAAGCCCACCACAGACCCAGTTACTCCAGTTGTGATCAGGCTCCCTCCCAGTCTGCCTGCACGCCGCACCGGGCACGGACGTTGCCCCTCAGAGGGGGTTTTGTCACCGTTCCCGTAAGCAGCAGCGCTACTCCTCGTTCATCTCTGGCTTCATGGGTCTGGACGGGAGCCAGCACTGAAACTTCATGCACAGAAAGGGAAAGGGAAGGGGGAAAAATGAGGGAAGGAAGGGGGAAAAGCCTCCCTCTGGAAGGGAGAAGGCTGCTCAGGGACAGCCGCGGCCCCGCAGATCCCAGCGGGGTCAGTGCAGAGCCATTCCCAAACCACTTCCAGGCTTGGGTGCTTCCCTAGTTTTTCAGTCCTCCCACTGCCCCTTGGGGCACCCCAGGGACCCCAGCGCTCACCGTGACACCAGTCCTGCTTCTGTTTGCATCCGACTGCCGTTCCCAGGCAACGTCCAACGGCTGCACCAACGGCCGGGAGGGAAGGGGGACCCTCCTTATCCCCACCAGTGGGGAGGCAGTGCTGACCCTCTGTCCGAAGCAAGAACCTGGTGCTGGGGCAGGGGATATTCAGCCCTTCACCCCACCCAAGCCCAAATCTCCCTCGTGGCTGTGACAAAGCCCCTCTTGGCATCGCCAGACCCCTTCAGGGCCAAAGCCTCGCCCTGCCCAAGGAACGAACGAGATGAGGGGTCTTTACCCGTTTTCCCCCTCCCCAAGGGGTGGTGGGCAGTTTCTGCTCCCTTGCCACAAACTGAGTCCGAGTGAGAAAAATCAGCCTCCAGCCACAGCCGGGTCCCCTCGCTGTCCCCAGCTTCCTGCCAGGGGTCCCCATTCCCAGGGGTCAGCCCGAGCTACCGCCTTCGCCATCGCAGACAATCAGCTCTAAGCTCTCTCAAATGTTGGCTTCGGTCTGGCTGTCAAGCTCAAATAATAGCAATTTCTAAATCTAATTTGTTTTTTCCTTCTGCCCAGCAAGAGCCTTGTACCCTGCTGGGACAGGAAAGGAGTTTCTTTACCAGCTCACTGTCTCCTCTGCCTGAAGAGGCTGCGTCATCAAAATGCGGCTACTCTCAACTCCTCCTCCGCAGCACAACCTGCTGCTTGGAGTTTTTTGGCTTCAGGAGCAAAGATTTGATCCGTAAGCCCCATCTCTGCTACGTGCAAGAAGGCAGCCTTGTTAGGTGTATCAAGCTTGCTCAGACATGGTGCTTTTCTTCGCAGCCGGCAGCATCCAGTCCGTGTTCCCTGATCGTATCGGATACAGGGAGCCATCTGTGCTCTCCAGCACAAAAAACCTGTTCATTCTGACTGAGAGCAGCTCCTCTTCCGCTCCACTCCTATGGCAAAGGTTTGAGCATGGTCTAAAGAAGCTCAAACCTTACCCTACGCACAGCAGGTTCTGCAACATAACCTGTTTTTATTACACTTGTTGGGGTTGTTCAACTCGTTCTAGTCAGGACACCCAGTGGGAGGGGCTGGCATTAGGACACACAGTTAGAGGATGTGTTTTTACAAAAGCCCTGCAGAGCTGAGAGCCCTCTGAAGCATGCAAATATTCTCCTCGCTGGAAGGCAGATGAGGTGCCCGAGAGCAGGAATTAACTTGGCTGATGGGGCTGGGCTGACCCCATAACCTCATTTCAAGAGCAGTACAGAAAGCTGGGATTTTCTAGATCATTTCATCCCGGGAGGCACAAATGCAAAAGCCTGGAAGGATGCATCCCCCGAGTTTTTTTTTCTCCTGGACCACATCTAGACCCAGATTCATCTGCAGCTCGTGTAACAGTCTAGCTATTGCCGGGCTAGCCAGACACACTTCCCAGACAGACATGGCCAAGGTCAGCCCTTGACATTTCGGCTGCCAGTTGATACCCAATTTATGCACATACTTACACGTTTTATAGGGACAGAAGATAGGGGCAGTTTGCAGATAGTCACGTGTTTAGAAACTGCAGCAGCACCTGCAAACATGAAAAACAAGGCTCCCAAACCTGACGCAACATGCATTTAAAAATTCTTGGTTTTAAGCAAGTCTTTGGACACCATGGTCCCAAAACACCTCCCACTCTCAGTTATTCAAGAAAGGAAATGGAGCAAACCAGTGCCATGTTTCAGCCCTTTTAAAGTGACCTGAAAGACCAGGGTGAGACGGTGTCCGATGGGGATTATGCAGCTCTAATCTCACCCAAGGAGCTGCTGCAGTGACTCACCCACCTCAGCACCGTGAAGCCCGCAGGAATCACCCAGCACCAAGCTTTGCTGTGAACCTTTACCACTTCACTGAGAACCTGCTCTGTCAGACTGAAACACAAAACACTTGAAATACCAAAAAAGGGCAAAACCGACTCAATTTAACTCAGAGCCCGGGTGAGCAATTTAAGTGTCTTTTTCAGTCTACTTCAAGTCTGGTTAATAACAAATATAACAAAATTGCTCATGACGTGTCCTGTGTCACTTATGCCACAACCTCCGTACGAAGCATTAATAAAAGATTTGCACCTTACCTGGGCTTCGGCTCTGGAAAGTCAAGGGGTCCTGATTTTGTGTCTGTTCAGATCTGTGTTTAACCCACCCAGCTTGGCCCAGATTTTTTCCCCAAAGTAACTTCTACAAGAATGGGGTGAGGCGTAACTCAGTTTTATTGTTTCAGAAGAGTATTTCAAAGTTCAACTGGAAACAACCTTAAAAAAAAACCCAATCATCCCCCAAATCCCCTCAAAGTGTTTTTGCACACTAAAAACAACTACTGCAAATAAACAAATTCAAAAAAAATAAATAAAAGAAGGAAGCCAGATTAGGAGTACTTTTACAACTATACAAACTATTAATGTAAATCAAAGTAGAGTTACAACCCGTATTTCCTGTCTCATTAACTTCAAATAATTCAGCATTTCAAAAATTCTTTCATCATGTTTAGAGACTGCAAAAGTTGTGCTAACATGGGGAAGATATAGTAACAAACTTGCATATTCCTTGACTGTCATCTGCTATTACAGACACTAAAAAGCGCTCTGGAACTTTTTAGCATATATTACAAGATACTCAGTGAGGAATTTTACAGGGGAGAAAGAGGAATGTTCTGTTATCACCAAGTGAGAACATCTCATGCACTTCAGAGCCTGTATCAAGTGAAGTTTGGTTCTCTCTGCAGCCTCATTCCAAACTCACACGAAGTGTAAGAGATAAGAAACCACATCTCACAACTCTGCAAGCTACTCCCGACGAACCAGTGCAATTCTGCTCTATCAGACCACCTTCAGCCTCTGCGGGTCTGGCACCTAGAGGTCACATTTGTTTCAGCAAAAACACATAGGAAAGTTTTCAAACGAGACCAGAGTCCAGAAAGCAGGCACAAACTTCAGCTTTATTGTTTTCCAAGCAATGGTCATCTTTGCAAAGGCAGGATGTTGCAGCTGAAAAAGAAAGGAGAAGCAAACATTAAAAACTCAGTTCTAAAAGAAGCACAGAAGATCTGACATGACATGAATCAGACCCACCACAACCCGCTTCCTCTGCCAGACAAACTATCTGCCAAGACCTTCCTCCTCATGCTCACATTTGATACAGCTCCCCATATCGCTGTGCAAAACCATCAGCCTCCAGCTCTCAGTTGGCACCTGCCAGAGCAGGCAGCAGCACACACCGAGAGCAAAGCGCAGCACCAGCGCCGCTGCAGAAACGTGCTCAGAGCTGGGTGAAAGCCCCACCCACTTCGGAAAGCCAAGGGGCAGCTTACCCCAGGAGGCCCTTCCCGGCCCAGCGTTTCGGAGTCAGCCCCAAGTGCACTTTTTTGCCGCTGCGGATGACGGTCACACTCAGAGGTCTCTAAAATGGATAAATAAATAAATAAATAAATAAATAAATACATAAAATTTCAACTTTCCATCACCAAGTCAATTCTCCTCTTTTGCTGAAGCACCAGAAGAACATTAGGCTCAGGGAAGCTGTTCCTCAGTGGAACCCACTCCCATCCCTGCGGCTCAATCAGAAAGAAGAGAGCGTTTTGTGTGGAGACGTCTCCAGGAGATCTCTCACTCCCACTATAAAGCACCTGATGACTGGGGCAGCTTCTTTGGCAGTTCCATGAGGGTGGTACAGCAACAGAACCGGCTGCTGTGGGGAGTCCTCAGGGAAGAACAGACAATATGATGTTCA
>NW_009731526.1:0-1738 GCF_000703405.1 Apaloderma vittatum | reverse complement strand
AGCAGGAATTAACTTAATGCTGTGACAGAACGAGGCTACAACAGCACAGATTGAATCTGAAGCTGCTTCCAACATGGAAATGATGATTCCAGAGATCTAAGTTCCATAGAAAAAGCTGTGGCTAACACAGACCGGCAAGAGAATGCAGTTACAGCAGAAACGAGCTCACCCCTTCACTGTGCTGCACCACTGTGGCAATGTTCTGCAGGTTCTGGAAGTTGTTTATGTTGACAGAACCAAACTCCACAATCTCATCGTCGACCTGAAGTCCCTGGACAGGAACAGAAGAAAGATGAATGTCTGCCTTCTTCAGAGACAGACAATATCACAAAAGCACCACCCTTCACCCAGGGCTACACCACCAGTCTTCTCAGCATTCAGGCAACTGAACTACATCACACCCTCTCTGTGTCCTTAGAAAGGAGTAAGTACTCACTTGTCTCTCCTACTTTATGGGAAGAGAGATACTGAGGCTTGAATGGTCAGTGAGGCTGGTATGAGCTGCGTAGTGCAACAATACAGCTGAGAACAGAGTATCTGTCTCATTCCCACACAGGGACTAGGTTATTTGCAGGACATCCCAGTAGAACAAATCAAAAAAAAAAAAAAAAAAAAAAAAAGTGGGGGGGATGTGAGGAAACCCTAATCGAACCCCCAACTTATTCCCAATTACTAACAAGAGATAAAGCTTTCTGCTATGTTTTCTCTCTGGGTCCAGGAGGAGCCTTCCCCAAGAGCTGTCAGACTCCACCAACCTACCGAGATACTCGCAGGAGATCCTGGAGTCACCGCGTTCACTCTGGCAAAAGCCCGTGGCAGGCTCTGGTTCTGGCTCATGGCCTCGGCCAGCGCCTCCGCCTCGTCCCTGGCGTGCTTCTCCTTCTCCCGGGCGTGCAGCTGGTGAAGAGCTTCCTCCACCTGCTTCATCAGGGCCTTGTGATCGTTCTGCAAACCTGTGGGTGACACCGTTAGCACACGGGGAGCAGGAGCGAGCAACATCTCAGGGTTCTTTCTCAGCACATGCTCTCCTCTGCAACTGTGCAGAAAAATGGTATTTTGGGTGTCTCGGGTCTCAGCAACAACTCTGCTGGCTTATCTGCTGGGTGCTGGTGCCAGCCCTGCTCACGCAGCCCAGGAGATGTTTATCAGTAGAAGTTAGACACAGAGAAAACCAGCCGGCAGATTTCGGGGAACATGCAGAGAAGCAGAGCTCAGAGGCCAACGATCGCCTAGAATTCACTGAGCCATTGAAGTCTTTTTTCCATCAAGTCATGTACCATTATGTACGTGAAGCAAAATCCACCCCCAAAGACAGGGCATGAGGTAACCCTGGGAAGAAATAAATGCCAAACTATTTCTTTACCCATTTTTTTTTTTCCTAAAAACGTGCCAAAAAGGCTTCGCTGTAGTTCACGAATCCCAAACGGCCCCACAGCCAAAGCAGAATCTCAGTGCTGCTGCAACAGCGAGCAGGGAAAAACATTTCATCGCGCTGGCTCTGAGCAAAATAACCCAAAAACAAACTTGGGGGCAACGCTGCATCTCGATTTTTTTAAGACCCGCGATAAACAGCCGGAGCTACCGCGCTCGAGCTACTGCAGCGGTCGTGTCCTTACAAATCACTACAGGAACACAGACCTGCCCAGGCTGGAAAAGGCCGTTGGAATCGCGGAGCCCGATCATTAGCACTGACAAGTCTTCAACCAAGCCCCATCCCCGAGCACCCGTGTGCCCCGCT
>NW_009731525.1:0-515 GCF_000703405.1 Apaloderma vittatum | reverse complement strand
AGAGGCCGGCCCAGCCCTAACCCACAACAAGGTGACAGAACAGAAACAGCATTGAAACACACAACCGAAATTTAAACCTGGTCAGAAGCCCTTAGGCTGGCCAAGAGCAAATCACTAAGAAAAGTATTTTAAACAGCCAGCCCAGATTGCTTGCCATCTTAGCTGCAGCTTTCCACTGTCAACTAAATATATCAGCAGAAAACCCAAGCTTGCCATTTGTTCACAAGTTGCTTATTCCCTCTGAGTCCAAAGGCAAAAGGCTTTAGAGTCTTCTATGCTGCCAAGGCACAGGAGGACACCAAAATGAAGGTTTGTTTCAATAAAAGCAGCCTCTCCCCAACACACTCCCTTCAAGTGCCCTAACTGGGGGGGAAAAAAAAAAAAAGACACAGCTCTTTTCCAGGAACTCAAAGACGCTGAATATTTGGGTTTGGGTAGAGTTGTGTCCCATCTCTGCTCCAGCCCAAGGCAGAACTGCCCCGGCATGCCCGCTTTCTGCCCAAGGACAGGTCTTA
>NW_009731524.1:0-20680 GCF_000703405.1 Apaloderma vittatum | reverse complement strand
GTCCGTCGCGGTTCTGCCGGGCTGGGAGGCGTCAAGGGCGGGTTGTTCCCTCAGAAGAAGGGGCCTTTTCCCGGGCCCGGGCGGGTGGGGGTCCCGGAGCCCACAGGGGAGAGGAGCTCGCCGGGTGTCAGCGCTCTGGGCTGGGGAGGGTTTGGTCTCTGCCGCCAGGGCTGTTCTGTCAGGTGACCGTTTTGCCAAATAGTCAATAAAAAGTGAGATATATGAAAAACAGGAGGAATAGGATATTTCTTTTTCTATTCCCAAATGATGTCAGCCACAAAGTGGCTACAGGCTGGTGGTTGTCTTTTCCAGTGATGTGAGCAGAATCACAGAGTTGTTGAGGCTGGAAAGGACCTCTGAGATGGTCAAGTCCAGCCTTCAGGTGTGGGTTGTTGCGGAGGTGAACTTGTGTCTGGTTTATCCAGCACCAGTTGTATGTATCCCAATAAATCTTATCTGCCCAAAGGCTTTTCAGCAGTAGAGAGTGTTTCTCCACAGGATTACCTGTCAGTACTTATAGCTCCTAGTTTGGAGGAGGGTTTATATTGGATCTAGCAGATGGGGAATTGAGACACTACGGTGAGAGAATATTTCGGTGTCTGGGTTATGACATGGAAAGGAATCTGTACATCATCAGTGGTGACTGCGTTGGAAAATGAGTTGTATGTTGCTCTTTGAAGAGTCTACATTTACTTGCTCTGGGTTGTATTCCTGAGTGAGGGGAGAAGCATCGATACCCAATGGGAAATACACAAGAGGTGGATTATAGACTGTTTAAGACTTAACTCTCTTCATTCTTCCTCTTGCCTGTCTGCAGCTGTCTGCTAACTGGTCTGGATCTAGTCCTGCGGTGTCTGACTACTTGTGTTCATGAAGTAGGAAGCCTGAGCACTTCGTGCCTGGAGGACAGGCTGTAAGAATTGGGTGTAATGATACCTAAGTTTCTGGTGCACATATTTGTTATTAGATCTAGCTATTTGCCTCTCTTGAGAGATTTATAGTGTAAGAGGTAGATTTAAAATACATGGCTAAGTAGCGTGAAATTTGCTGATAATTTGGCTAAAGCTTAGGTAACGTACTGTGGGGATGGAAATCACGATGATTAAGCTCCCTGTATATTTCTAGGTGTCATATCAAGTATTCAGGACTGGGATTTGCAACAGTAGACCTACGAAGTCTGGGGATAACTGTGGCAAGTTGTAAATACTTGGAGATATGGAGACATAAGTCTCATGCTCTTACCTGTTTCATAGCGGCTGAAGTACTTCAGTCTGCCTCCGCTATTAGATAGTGATTAAACCACTTGCTTTGTGCTTTCCTCAGAGGACAATGAAAGCATGGAAGGCAAATTTAGTGATGCTACGTTGGGAATATTAGAGAACATAACACAGGAGGTACATGGGAGGGACCTGCAACACAGTAATATGTAAAACAAAATTTACTAAAGTAAACCTTCAAATGCTGACTCTTGACAGCAAGAAATCTTAATCTGATGAATTATCTTAATTTCATTCCTCCATAAAATACTAACAGGAGAGGGCAGCAAAAATTCTTCTTGTTCCAGAGGATCTACTAAAACTAGTGCAGTAAAGTTGAGTCATGGAGAAACGTGTATAAGCACAATATTACGAACACGTTGCTGTATCTTGAGAGGTACTTCTGTATAAGATGAGTAATTATGCTGAGAAGTGTTAAAGGCCAAGGTCAGATAATGAAATTTGTATTGTTCTTAACCTAGCTTCTGTGGACAGATAAATTATCCGTTCTGTAACTTGTTCCTTGGCACCAAGACTGCTTCCTGCAACTCAGCTACTTCACCTAGGACTGGCTCGAGTATTCAGTAGTGTTGCACTCTGAAGTGTTGATGTTCTTAACGAATTAAGTAAATGTTTTTGACTATGGTATTGCCTACAAATAGAAGTAGTGCTTACTCAGATGATGCCCTGCATGCCTTCTGAGCTCTGTCTGGTTTAGGTGCTCTAAGTGCTAGGTAGTACAACAGAGAGCACAGAATAAATTGAGTCAGGTAGAAAAAGAAAAAATAGAGTAGGCTGTAAAGGGCAGTGAAGGGGACTTGTGTTTCTTCAAAACAAAGTTCTGCTGGTTTTGACCATGTGCAAAATTACTCAGTTGAATGGATAATTGATTATTTCACTGGGGTTATTGAGTACATGCATTTGCTATATTATGGTAGGCTTGCAAGGCAGTTCTCATCTCATTTTTAGTATTACAGAATCCTGAAATATATAATTTAATATCCTCGATTGGATGTTTTCTGGATATAAAGTAGATACCAGTTTTAGTCCTACTTTGTTACTGAGTGCTTCAGAGTTCTCTGCTGCAGGTATCTTGATAAGGTGCCTGCAACACTGGATTGTATAGAGGTACCTATTTTACCGTGTTTTGCAAGAGCAAACTCTACTTCCAATACTTAATGTGTAGCAAAGAATAAACATTTTCTTTGTACATAGGCCAAATTTTCAGAGTTACTGAGTGGCCCAAATCATGCTTTGGTTATAAAACTGCTGTCAGGGTGGAATCTTGGCTCCACAGATGTCTATGGCAAATTCCTAGTAATTTTTTTTTTTTTATGTAATCCAGATTTTGCTCACGATTTTCATTGAAGTGGATGCCTTTTCTTTGCAGGTTTAATAAGTCTTCTTATTCTATGTGTTTTCAGACCTGCTGATACTGTGTCCATTGAGGGGGACAAGATGCCTTGTCGATATGAGTTACAGAGCTCTTTCTTCTTGGCTTTTTTAGCCATCACAGCTTTCTTCATCAGTGATGCCTATGGCCAAGGTAAGTCATAAATAAGGAGATGAAGCTTTTCACTCTGATGTGCAGAAATAGACTTTCTTATTCCAAGTGCAAGTGTTACTTCCCTCTTAGTAGGTTGTGGATCCAATATTACTGAAATGAAGCAGGAGTTTTGCTGCTGGTCTCTAGGGGATGTAGGATTATGTGTTTATGTGTGCTCTTCGAACCTAGTATCTCAAATAGCATAAATCTTTTTGCAAATTCAGGTGTCTCAAAATATGGAACAATTTTAATTTTTTTAAACTTTTATTTACATGAGAGTACTGGTCAGAAATTGCCGGGAATGTCCTTTACGTAATCAAGTAAGTTTCAAGGACCAGCTGTGATACTAAGCTTGTATGGAACATATTTTTTAATTTGTTGAAACAGTAGCTGTTGTAACACTTAAATCATACAGTGTTGGACAGGACTGTTAAATATCACAGACTGTTTATGCAGATTTAAAAAAGAAATCTCCTTTGTGGGTATTAAAAGATACTGCTATGATGTTAGGCTTAAATATTTGTTGGATTGTGTTGACAGTGGCTTGCATTCTAGAGAAGATTTATCCTATTGCTCAAGGAAGAAGGGAGGAAGAATGCCAATGCGGTTTTATGGTTTCTGAAGAAAGATGTTTCTCTCAACTTTCTATCTATATAATCCCTTTGATATGAGACTACATAGGCATAACTGAGAGTAGAATTTGATCCTGTGTCTCTTCTAAAGCGCCTTGTGTAATGCATTATTCATGAGCACATTCAGAGGCAGCCTGCATGCTGTCCAGTCTGCGTGGCACTCATGTGCTGGGGAAACATACAGTCTTGGATGTTTGGGAATCCGCAAGCGTTTTACAAGCCTCTCCCAGAACTTAGGGACACGTGTAAGCAGTAACGTGTCATGTGGGCGATGTGAGATGAATGAAGAAATACATGTTCCTAATGTTCAACATATCAGTTCTGGTCAGAAACGAGGTCCAGCATGTTTGTGACTTAATGAGCCAATAAAGCAAAGCATATGGTTAGTCCTCTCTCTGTGTGTTTCAGTCTGAATACATATGGTTAAGATTTGCAAAACAGCATTGGGGATAGAAGTCCATCTGCAGAAAGTTTTGCAAGATAAAACCATACTCTTCCCTCCACTCTTAAAAAACCCACAACAACAAACAAAACCCAACACAAAAAACCAACACCCACATTGATTTAATTGGTCATATTCAAGAGAGAAAATTCTCCAACTATTAATACAATGAAACGAAGGTCAGAGAGAGTTTCCTCCACAATCATCACACCAGCAGAAGCTAGAGTTGGTGTACTTGATGAATAAAGAACAATACTTCCCTTGTTCCTATACTCTTTCAGCAAGCATCAGCTGCTGAATGCTGTCAGTGGTGTGGACTACTGCCTTTGCCCAAAATAACTGTTATGTTATTGAATGAGATGCTATGAAGTCTCTATTCCATGTTCAGAGAATAAAAATACCTCTTGCTACACTTAATGAGATGTTCTCCAGTCCTTTCTTTTCTCAACGCTGCCACCCTTGCCGTAAACTCTTCATGGAGTTGGCTAACTGCTTACATTTTAATAGAACATTAAGAGTTTGTTTGTCTTTTAAAAACAATGTACTCTTTGCCAAGGCATAGGAAGAGCTGATATAAGTTCCAGCTTGTGTTTCCTTCCCTTTGACAAAGATGCTCAGGTAAAGAAAGGTGTGTAATGTGACTTCTTGAAACGGAGAGTATGTTTGGGAGACTGAAGACAACATGCCTGAAGCTACAACTTATTACTCAGCTGAGGAGTTACCTGCATTGAGCTACACAGTTTTATTTCATTTATTGCCTGAATGCCTTATAAACCACATAGTGAGCCATTCATTTTTCACTCAGCAACAGTCACTCATAACTGTTGTTTCATCCTTACTCAGCATAATGTCACTTAAACAACAGCAACAAAGGAAGTCCAGCTTTTGTCTACTTATGTTCTTATATAGTCCACAAAAATAGTTCTGGGCAAGAAAAATACTTGAGAATTTTCCATTTATTCATAAAGTAACTTGCTTTAAGAATCTTCCTTCTGTATTTAAAGATGGAAATTTTTCTTTGTGTAGTGATAATTTCCGTATGTTACTAGTGTAATTGCTAATGTAATTGCAGCGCATATTAACTTGTTCAATTCTTATGACAAAAGTAAACTGGAAACCTCAAGGTTTAGCTGCTATCCAGTCTTAAACTGTTGGATGTCTTGGAGAGCTTGCATGTATGCAATTTATGGTATTTTTCCTTTCCATTAAGATACTGAATAGTTCAAAAAGCTCTTCCCCTAGCTGTCCGCGAGTCGCGTGTTTGGAGTGCTAATTTATCTGGTGGCATAAACCGAAGCCTTGAACTTGCCTGTAGTTTTCTTTTGGGTGACTGCTCTAATGTTGCTGACGGCCATTCACTTTTGCATTCCTGTAAAACCACTTAACAAGCTCTAGCTACTGATTTTCATCAGTTAACTGACTCAGCTTGGATTAATTTTTTTCCCTTTCTGCGAGAAGTGAGATTTTGTTCCACAGACAATAAAGGTCCAAAGAAATAAAGATACCCTCTTCAGGTTGGTGAATGCGTAGTAACTCCCATCAATATTTTGTTGTATGTTCAAGTGTTAGATTTTTAACTTCCTTAGCTATATGTACTTTTCTCTGCCAGAACATTAGTCTTTGCACAACTAAGAGACATTTGAGTAGCTGTCTGGTGAACAATTCTTTTCCTCCTTACAGTTAATTGCTTTGTGGGAATGTCTGTTCCCCTGCGCTGCCACCTTTGATACAAAAAAGTACCTGGTGAAAACTGACTAGTTATGTAAAGACTATTCTGGCACAACTTTTCTAGTCTTTCACATCGTAACTCTGTAGTAAACAGAAAAACTTTTGGTGATTGTGTCCTTCTTTGCTTGTAAGATCTGTGATTGTTTTTAGGGGCTCCCAAAATTTACCTGATTTGGTGATGGCTAATAGCAATTAGGCCAGAACTATGCTTCTTTGTTACAAGGTGCTTTCATAAACTACTAAATTGAAAGTAGGATGGAATGGTATCACAGGGAAAGGAAGAAGACAGCAGAGAAAATGAACTCTGAAATTCTAAGATGTGATTAATTTTTTTTCTGTTGATTCTTGGTGTTACTTTGCTCTCTGCTCTGCCTCTTAATCTCCATGCAAATTTACCACTTAATCCTGGTAAAATGTGCAGCATTTTTATACTTTCATACTGTTATTGTTCAAAAGTTTCTTCACTATTCCTTAAATGAAATTAATAATATAAGGAATTAAATGTTTCGCAAACTTCTAGGTATGATGTTCATTCAGCCCCAATTCATTGTGATTAATGTGTAGCTCAAAGACAGAATGAATCTTGAGAATGCATTAAAAGCTGTAATCCATGACTACAGTCTGCTTGGCCTTCAAAGCGTTTTGCCATAGTCTCTTGTCATTTTATTACAATTACAGCATGCTGAACGTTCTTGCAGAAACTTGCCCAGCATAACGTTTTGCAATATGGGGGCCAAATTTTCAAAGAACTGGTTTTGTGTTTGCAGTGATTCCAGCACGCGCTCTTGCTTGCGGCCTCTCTCTAAACCCTGGGGAAGAGCCAGGCAGCCTGAAGGCGAGGTCTGGCCAGGTTGTGCCCAGCGCCGGGGCAGGGGCACTGCTTGGGTGAAAGCCCAGGGCTGCGAATCAGAACAATCTGAGTGTGCGGAGTTGGTGTGCTACCTGCTGTTTCTGTCTCCTCACCTCTCTTTTTCAACTTGTTCTCTGAAGTCTTTTGAGAAAGGGGAGGGTGTGTTACTAAGCTGTTCTTGGTGCTTACGTACTCTCTCTTCTGTGGTCTGGCATTAAGTCCCTCAAGGCAGAGAACCGCAGAACCCACCTCTGGCCTGGCAAAACTGTCCCTTATGGACTGAGAGGCTGGATGCAAGGGAATGCATCTCCTATTTTAACGCTCCAGATTTTTACTTCTGAGATGCAAAATATTTTTAGTGATATACACAAAAAACCCCCAACACCCTAAATAAACTACAGCTGCCTCTTTCCTTCTTTCTTCCCCCAAGCTGTTGGAAGAAGCAGCACGTAGGAAAAAGCAATCAGTTCAGGACGAGGCTTTGGCTGCTGCTAGTGCCAGAGCTGCACTGACTGTAGCAGGTCGAATGGAGAGGCTGGAGACTGTTGGCTAGCGCGTTCTGCCTGTTGACTCAGATGTTCCATATGCTGTAATCCTTAAATCTCAGAAATATAATGAGAACTGTTGGTTTATTACATCTAGTGGACCAACAAACCATGGGCATGAGCCTCGTCAGTTAAGAGCTATCTTGGTCCCTGGGGAAAAGGAATTGCCATTTCCCCCCTTCAGATAATTTCCCTTAATTTCTTAGATTTACTAACTGAACCCTTAAGGGTGGTAGTGGCAGAGACACTAAGGGTTTGGAAAATGAAGGAGAAAGTTCAGGAGGCTGTGGAGGTAGTGGGAAGAGGAAAGGGTAAGGTTTGTTAAGCTTTTCTAGCTCTTCCTGGTGTTCAGCTTCCAGATAGCTTCCCTGCCTGCCTTTCCCTCTAGATCAGTCAGTTCTGTGAGCCAAACCCAATTCAAAATTCAAAATTGAAATCCCATGTTGTCAGCCTGTGCAGGCTGTGCAACTTGTGTCTCTGCTTCTGTTTGCTGTAGAGTGGTGTTCAGCACCACTGGAGCTTGCCTGAGCAAAGGGGTGCAAAGCTGTGAAAAACTAGTTTGTGTGCATACACAAAAGTTGCTGATGTTGCAGCAACAACATAGGGTGGATTTTCCATTTCTTCCTCTGTGACTTGTTTCACTGAAATACTACTTCTTTCTCAACCATTTCACGCTTTTATCCATTTCACCCGCTGCTTCAATTTCAAAATCTAGGGGATGCACAACATAAATAGAAGCCAAATTTGCTTACCTCTGCCTTGTACATGCCTGTCTTTACTCTTGGTTACTGTGTCTTCAAAAGACTTTGAAAATTTGGCCCTGAGAGACCTTAAATTTGGGGAAACACCCACAGTAATATGAGGTAAAGGAGGCTAGGTAATGCATACTGTCAGCGTGAGCAGGGAGAGCAGTTTTAATTCCCACATATTAACAAAGAGCATTTTTATTACCAGCTTTGCCTGCTAAACTAGAGTCTTTAACATCTAACACTGTTTGTCTTTCTGTCCTCTGCTGTTAGGCTGTTAGTTTGTTTTTACAAACAGATAAATAAAAGGTATGTCTGAGGGAAGTAGTGCACCTGGGGATGTCATTTTACAAACTAATAAACTGATATATGTGACATTTTGAATAACTTGCATCCTTTATCATTAAAATGTTGTGTTGTCTTTCTATATATGTTTATTTTTGTGTTTGTTTAAAATTGACAGTTGCTTTTTATTGGAGTTTAAAATGTTTTCTTTCCCCACTTGCAGTGTCCCCACCAACAAGACTAAGATACAATGTAGTCAGTCCTGACAGTGTACAGATCTCTTGGAAAGCCCCCAAAGGGCAATTCACTGGATATAAGCTTCTTGTCACTCCAAGTTCAGGTAAAACAAAAATCTTTATGTTCTCTTTTAAGTAAAAGGACTGTCTTCCTAAGGCTGAACAGCTTTTCAGAGGCTAATGTCGTCCTTCAGGAACTAAGGAACTAAGGAACTGTGAGCAAGCTGTGGGGAGTAAGGAAGTCTAGGAAGTCTTCAAGGGACGGCATGGGGACAGTCAAAGCTTTGAGGTAGATCTCCCTTGGTCTTCTCCCATAAGGAGGTCCCCAGAGAAGACCAAAAGTATTTTAGACTAAACTTAGAAAACCCAACCGAGACAACAAACAACCTTTTAAAATTCTTTTGAGTGAAAATTTGAAATGTAAACATAGACAACAAAGTGGCTATATTGAGCTACTTGTGTAGAGATATGACGTCTGTGCTTATTAAAACTTAGATAAAGATAGGGGGCCAGTTAGCTCAGTCAGTTGAGCGTGGTGCTAACAACACCAAGATCATAGGTTTGATTCCCGTTCGGTCTCCATGTGTTGCCTGATCTAGTCGACAGGTGGCGACCCTGGCGACAGGGAGGCTGGATTATCTCTAAGGTCCCTTCCAGCCTAGGCCATTCTATGATTCTATGATATGCTTCTAACATACAGCTAAAGTACGTATTTGAATACAGTCTACATGTATGTATGTGTATATATAGAAATGTTTAATATTTCTATTTATACATGAGAATTTACTTGCCCAAAGGAAGTGGGCAAAAAGGATATTTGGAGATGATGTGGGTACAATGGGGTCAGAACTGGCAGCCCATCACAGAGCAATGTGAAAGCCTTTGGGTATGATGTTACTAAACTTCACAGCTTTCTGTGAAATCTTTTTTCTGCTTACTCTAATATATTTTTTTGGACACCATGGCTATTCCATGAAGATCAGATACAAAGGCTGATTGATCTTAGAGTGATCTAAGAAAACTGGTTCATGTCTTTGGTCAGGATGCCTGACTTCTTGCTTTTCTGGGATGCCCTCTGGCCTGGCTGTATGGGTAGTCTCAAAAGTGGGAACACTTGGGTCCTTGGAGAGCTCGAGGTAGTTTCAAGTCAGTGTATTTGTCATGCCGTAAGAAGAGCAAAGTTATGTATTTGTGGATTTTATTTGTCTTTTTTCCTTACAGGTGGAAAAACCAATCAATTAGTTCTTCAAAACACTGCAACCAAAGCAATTATTCAAGGTCTTATTCCAGATCAAAACTATGCCCTTCAGATCATTGCATTCAGTGAAGACAAGGAGAGTAAGCCAGCACAAGGCCAGTTCAGAAGTATGTGTCTTTTTATGTCTGATATGTAGAATTTGATGTTTAATGTAACTTATGAGATTGTAATAAAGTCTGGAACAAAGAGGGACAACAGGAAAACAGTTTCTTCTCTGGTGGAAGGCTAATCAGAGCCACAGATTTTGACTGATGCACATATAGCTGGAGGCCCGACTTGATCTGGTCACTCTTGCGCGTGAGATTCTTGCTTTGGGCTTTGTTTCCATTGGTTTGAAATCTTTCTTCCCTATTCCTCTATGAAATTAGCAAGTATCTTGTGGAAAGGAATCTTCAGTGAATAGAAACAAGAAGGGGAGGGCTGTATTCTGATACTTAAAGAATTTCCTTCCCTTCATCCAACTTATTAAAGCATTTTTATAGCTGTGCCATCTGGCACTCAGTTGCTAGTCTGATGATACTGTGAAAGGCTAAATTCTTACTGGTCTTCATTGGTTAAATATGTTTACAAGATAATCTTAATACTTCTTTAACGTGCATGTACTCTTAATGTCTCTATCGCAGTGGTATCTTAGCTGATTTGTCTTGATCTGCATCTTAAACGTTTCATTTAAATATGATTGGTGGGGATTTGGTTGATAAAGACAAAAATGTGACAGTCTGGGAGTACAGCTGAAAGCCTGCTGAATTCCTTTGACACTGCTAAACCACCTTTCTCTTAGAACCAGCAAAAAATAAAATCAAGCTGACTGCTTGATGTGGTGCGTTAAAGTTTTTCTAGCTTTTCATCACTGAAACTGTGTTTACTGCTTTAAGTTTTATCCTAGTGAGGAAACCCACAAAACCACAGGTTGCTTTAGCATGAAAGAGCAGCCCGCAGAAAGCTACGCCAATTTCTTTAATATTAGGTGCGGCTGTTTTTTAAACTACGTCTATTCTTCAGGAAAAGTAGAGCTGGCAGCTTAAGAATATGGGGTTTGTATACTCTTTCTTTGCTGCAGGTGAAAACATGCAATGCTTAATGAGGCTCATTTGACAATACGATGTCTTGCAGCAGTAAAGCCAGATACAGCATGTGTAAAAATCCTTTTTTGGCTATCCTGTCTTCTGTGGTTTGTTTCCCCCCACCTCGTCCTTACAAGTCATCACTAACTCTTGAGATGAAAAAAGGTCAAACATATAAAAAGCTTTGAGAATATCCTCTGATTTAGTGCATTGAAAGTATGTTTTTAATGCTGCTGAGTTGCAACTGATGTACAAAGAATTCTTGAGCCTACAATAAAATTTTATCATCAAAACTGTATTCCTCTTTATATAGCCAGGTATACTGTCTTATTTTAGGGCTGCTTATAAGTTATTGTACATAATATGTAATTAACAAGGACCATTGGGGAAGTTTTGCCTTTTAAAATACAGCTGTAAAAGCATACACTAGATCAATTTTACTCATATCTGCAGAGACAACAAAACTGGTGGTTTTTTTGTCAGTTCTTCTGATGTGATTAGAATTTCAACAGTCAGGAATGGCTTTCCCAAATCCAGAAACCTCTGTCAGGATGTGACCAACCTGTCTCCTGTGAGCATTTTTGGACTTCTGTACTGTTTCTCTGGTGACTTACCACTCAATCTCCATTAGAGGAGGTCATGAAACAACTCCTTACCTTGCTCTTAGCCTTTTTTCAGCCTTCAGAGGCTAAGCAGTGGCATCCTTTTTGACTAGTGTTATTCTGGTAAATTCACCCCTTTTAGTTGGAGGCCTGTTTAGATAAGGATTAAACCCAGACTTCTGATTAAGACTTGGTCTCATTGTGGCTTTATCTGTAACTCAACTAATAACCAAGATCTACCTTGGTAGAATCTGACTCCTCACCAAGCTTGTGGGCCTGAATTTCCTTCTAAATCAATTTCACAATCATTTGCTAAAAGTGATGTTAGTAAGGAGTTAAAGCTTCAGTTATTTTCTCATTGTTTTTCCTACCTCTATACCTGAAGTGCGAGGGCTATAGGTTCTGCAGAGGGTTATCACACTGAGAAGGTCGCACTCTGATGTTTGACAGTGGCTTGTTGTCTTCATAAGACCGTGAGATGTACAGAGTACTCCCATTGTCTATTTTATATACTATGTTTCAACAGACAGACAACCGTCTTTCACCCTCTGATAGTTTTTTTTTGAGCAATGTAGTGCAGAGAGGCGTGGGTCCTGGCTAAGACCCAGTGGCTGCTTGGATGAATGTCAGTCATCATCCATCTCTACATAAAGATTTTATTTGGAGTAGAATTTTATTTTCTATAAAAGATATTCTTCATTTCGTTCTTTTTAAGGTGGCCATTGTAGTCAGCTGGGACATTGACACCAATTCGCATTCTAAGGAAATTCTGAAAAGAATTTTTTGGTTTTTTTCCTAGTGTGTGACTTTAGCAATGATTTTGCCAGAATCCTTCAATGAGTAGAGCGATACTAGCTACTAACGTAATATTAGGATTTGCTAATCAAGCTGGATTCTGCTTGACTGTTAGGAGAGATTTGGGACATAATAAGGGAGGTATCCCACTCACTTGTGGGACAGGAAACTGTTGAAGTCTGGGCTTTGGAGCAACTTTGCTCTCATAGGAGTATTTGGTGCCCTGAACACAGATTTGGGCATGGGATCTAAGCTGATTCGGTAAAGAGGATAATGTAACAGCTGACTTATGTGCTTTGTTTTAAATAACTTGGAGTGGAGCTCTGCAATGCTGGACTTTCCCCAGCTAGCTTTGCCAATTTTCTAGACTATATTTCCAGTGGTGGATCTTGTCAGCGTGGGCTTAGGTGCTGATGTCACTGGATTTGGACTCTCTGTGAGGAGAGTCACTTTTGAGAACTCTAGTGATGATGGGATGGTGAAAGATTCAGAAAAAAATAGACCTGGAGGGAAAGAAAATCCAGGAACATTCACTTGTTACCTAAACATATTGCAAGATGTTGTGTACGGCATCTTTATCTGGAATAAGAAAACTGCATGCTTCTGCACTATTTCTAGTTTGATTGATTATTTTTTCCTCCCTTACTTTTCAGTTAAAGATATAGAGAGAAGAAAAGAAACAAATAAATCCAAGGTGAAGGATCCAGAAAAAACAAATGCGAGTAAACCAGCTCCAGAAGGTCAGAACATGACACATATGACTTGTGTGATTTTCTGCAAATAGTACATTTCCTTTTTTATTTAACTTGGCCATTGTATACATTTTCTTTAAGTCAGTACTTTAAATCTGGTTCCCAGGACTGAGTTAAACAGACAGGAAAAATCAGTATTTTCAGGAATATTGGAGAATCACTACAAGAGAGATAACTTTTTAGTTCTGTTTTACTTTCCCACTTTATACAATAAGCTCTAAATACCACCATGAAAAGCATAAAATTGACCTTTGAAGTTGCATTAAAAAGTTATGTTCCCTGTACTTCCCCGGTGGGTGCACTTTGAGTAGTAAAAGAATAGCGTGTGCATGTGTACATACATAATAATTTCATACCATCTTGGCTGCAAGACAGACTTGCAGTATTTATTCCCACCTAAGGTCAAATTGCCCTTATTGTGCAATTAGGCACATAATAACTTGGTAACTCTAACCTAGAATGGGTCATACATATGAAAAGATTTGAAACATTTTGAGGGGAAGAAAAGGAGTTCATTTGCTCTGGTTGCAAGGAGTCAATGTTCTGGTGAAGTGGGATATATTGCTTGTCATGAGACTCTCATCCAACACAGACAGTAAAGTCTGTTTCAAGCTTAATATATAACTCTATTTCCTGTTATTGTAAAATTCAAATAACATCTTCTTTATGAAGTAACCCCAACAGTAATTATTCCCTTCGGTGGTTATTTATGATGTACAGAACAAGCACAGATGAGAATAGCTTGACATGACCTTAAATAGTCTCTTTGTGAAAAAATTGGGCAGTTTTGAGATTCCTATTTCTCCCTTTTAGCTTTGTCTCCTACTAATGCAAGTATCAAAGACCTCACCCAGAGCTCCTTGAAGCCCGTGCATGATTCTTCTCGTTTCAGTGCGTTTTGCTTTTTACCGTCTGTACTTGTGTCATGTTGTATTTATTAACCCTATACAAGTTTGTTTCCATACAGCATTTCTCAAGCCAAAGAAATTCATCACATTGGGTGCACTGGGGAAAACGTTAGCTAGTTTTTGCAACACTTAAAGAAGTAAGTTATACCTGTTAGTGTATGATGGCATAGTGGATAGGTGATTTTTCTTTCATGTCTAGAGGAAGACGGAGTTGGAAGAAATGAGACAACTAAAGAAGGAAAAAGTGATTTGTTTTCCTAATGAAGGACAAGTGACAAAAGTTGAAGGAGGGAAAACTGGACCTCTAATAGGAAAATGTTGATTAAATGCAGACGAGGAAAGTGTCTGCCAGGCTGTGGGAAAGGATTTATGCTTTTTTCATGGAGCAGGGGCAAAAATACTGTTGGCAAGAGGAGGTTGGATCTGCAGTCTTTCCCTTTTTAGGATTCTTGTTTATTTGTGAAGTCTTTAGCTCAATCCCTTTTCCCTGTGCAACTTTTTACACATCTGAACTTCAGTTTTCTGGGAGCAGTTTGTATCAGCACAAAACATATTTCCATCTAGCATTTGTGCAAAGCGATTGTCTTATGCTTACTGTAGGAGCTTTTACTAGGAAACTGGGATATATATTTGAAAGAAAGGCAGAACCTAGAAACTTCTTGATCAGCAAAACTGACCAAAAAAAAAAAAGTTATGCTAATTTTTATGAATTCTTGATTTTGTTTAGCCCTGTTCCCAAGACGGCTGTATTTTGATGTAAATTAATAGACTTTTTTCCTACTGTCTAGCTATTGCATATTTCTTCCCTTTGCACAGTATAATGATTATTCAAAAAGATGGAAATTCCAACTGAATGACTTCACTGGGAGTAGGGTGAGAGTCCAAGCTAAAACGTTCTTCAGAAATAACAGCATCAGCAAAAAATGTGTAGCTGGGATAGAAGTGAATTCAGAACTGATACACAAAAAAGCTTTCGTAGTTTCATATATAAAGATTGTTCCACCTCAAATTGAAATTAGACCAAAAAAAAAAAAAAAGGAAGAGTCCATGGAAGAAATGGATTAAAGAAGTAACAGCAAAATTTTATGACAAAACCATGAAGAATAACTTGATCTGTGGCAGATGTTTGACAGGAAATTATTTGAGTATGACCAAATGAATTCAAGCCAGCAGTTAATTGATTTCATAACTATTAGGTATATGGTTAAATTGACGGTTTTAATAATAACTCTGGTACGTGCTGTGGCTGTGTTATATCCTTGATAGAGCTGGAAAGACCTCAGGAGTGAACAGTATGAAATAAGTTATTAGGTAGTATAACATCTTACTTGAAAACAGGATCAATCTTTACCAACAAAAACAAGCTGATAACAACCATTGTCCAGAGTGGTATTGTCAGTGATGTGTCTTCTCTTCTTGTCTTGACTGAAAGAACAACAAAAGCCAATTTCACCATTTTCTGCAGGTAGAAGAGTCAAATTTTCATGGAAGGAGATGCTTTCTGTGACCATCTGCCCCTCTTGTTAAGGAATGATGCTTCCATACGAAGAAACTGGAGTGTCTTTGGAAACCTTAGAAAAGCAAAGGTCATCAGTCATTCTCCTGCATATGGAGAATTGTCTGGCAAAATTCTCCAGTGTGAATATTAGGACACAATTGCCGTTTAGTAGACGAGAAAATCCAAAATCAGTGTTTTGAGACAAAAGTAATAAAACACAGTAACACACTTATCGGTGTGTATGAAGAAGCAGCTGGACTCTGTCAGTAATGCAAGCTCCTGTTTCTACTTTATGATAACTCATGTACCTTACTGATTTTACTGAAAGGCAGAAAAGGCACATAATCAGAGAAACTTATTGTTTAGAAATACTTAGCTAACGTGCTTTCATCAGAGTCATGTAATAAACCCCCCAAATTTAATTTTCAATGGAATAGAGATTTTGCCATAATCCTTCTACTCATAGAAACCAGCTCTTCACTAAGAAAGGCAAGATGGATATCTATCTTAATGATTCCAGTTGGTTTCAAAGCTTCTCACTTTTATTTTCATCTGTGGTTTGGATTCTGCAGTGCTGACTGCTATTTGATTACCAACTCTCTGAGGCTCTGGGTAGTGCTGGGAGTGTGAGTGTCTTCTAAATGAGCAAATATGCTTCCCCCCCGCCTCTTTTTTCCCTTCTGTCCTTAAATTAGATTGTATTTGGGTTTTGCTTTGTCTTTATGGAACTCTTGTCAGTGACTTGTGTGGCTTGCTAGTAATTTTTCCACCAGCTTCAGTAACCTAGATTAAAATTTTGCTTCTATTCTGTCCTGCCCATTCAAGTAGTTTGAAAAGATTTACTCCTTTCTTTCATGCTCTAAGTACTGTGCTTTTATCTCAAACAAGCCTCCAGTGTATAACCAGTAATGTCATTGTGCCAAATTAATTTGCGTTTAATGTCTAGCACTCACCCGTCAAATGTTCGTTTTATATTTGATTTCCAGAAACCTCCTCTGGTCCTCTGCACAACCACTTTCAAGTCTTGAATATCCTTTCTATATTTTTCAGAACCTGTCAGTTTTCAGCTTAGTGATTTATCGTTGCTGTGCACGCTCATGTTAATGGAGTTGAAGCCTTTTCTCTTTCTCTGTGCTGAGATAAAGCTCACAGTGCGTTCTTTCAGCGCGCACTGATATTCGAGTACTTGTATGCTGGCACTTCTCCAACTCCCTCGTGTACAAAGCTCCTTTCTGTACAGTGGCAGGGGTTAATACATTCTGTGCTTTCTCAGATGTTTTAAAGTTTCTCAGAGAGCTTCTACGAGTGATTCTTTAATCAAATCCCTTTGCGGAGGGGAGAATCAGTGTTTTGACTATATCCTGTGGCAAATATGCAACTATCTCTTTCTCTGCAGAGTATTTCTCTGTGTGTCTGAAATGTTTTTAGCCACCCAATTCAATGAAAATAACAGAACACTAAGGGCTAGCTTTATTTTCCTTCTTGTGAACTTTATTTTTGGGTTTTTTTAGATGGCTTAGTCTAGGCTAGTGGCTGAACTCCCACCTAGCCTCTTGTTCAATCCCCTTCCCAGCAGGATGGGAGAGAAAATGGGAAGAACAGGAATGAAAAAGCACATAGTTGGAGATAAAGACAGGGAGACTGCTTATCAGTTACTATGGTAAGCAAACAGGCTCAGCTGGGGAAAAATTACTTAATTTATCACCAATTAAAATAAAAATAATAAAAAAATGATGTGGGTAGTGGGAAACAAAATGACAAATGTTAAAACAGCAGCTTTCCTCCCTGCTTTCCCAGGCTCAGCTTGACCTCCCTGACTCCCTTCCTCCCTGACTCCTTTCCTCCTCCCTTGTTATCACCCCAGGTTATGTTCAGTCCAAGTCCCTTCAGAGAGGAAACAACCAGTGCAAAAGGGGTGATTTCTCTCTGCTGTTCTCTTCTCACACCTAATGTCTTCACCAGAGTGCGCCCTTCATGGGCTGCAGGGAATATCTGCTCCACCATGGAACACCTCCTCCGCTGACCCTGGGGTTCCCTCTGCTGTTTTTCACTTTTTTTTGTTTTGTTTTGTTTTGTTTTTTTCTCCCCTCCCTTCTATCTGCCTGGCATTTTCTGCCCTTTCTTAAAAATGTTTCCCTAGAGGTGTCACCAGCTGTGCAGAGGCACAGGGTGGTCCCTGGCCTCATTGGTGTTGGTAGACAGCTGGCTGAACACGAGCCAGCAGTGTGCCCAGGTGGCCAAGAAGGCCAAAGGCATCCTGGCCTGGATCAGGAATGGTGCTGTCAGCAGGAGCAGGGAGGTGATCATGCCCCTGCACTCGGCTTTGGTGAGGCCTCCCCCTGAGCACTGTGTCCAGTTTTGGGCCCCTCACTACAAGAGGGACATTGAGGTGCTGGAGAGGATACAGAGGCGGGCTACTAAGCTGGTAAAGGATTTGGAGCATGTGTCATATGAGGCGGTTTAGTCTGGACAAGAGGAAACTGAGGGGAGACCTCATCGCTCTCTACAACTACGTGAAAGGAGGTTGCAGCAAGGCGGGGGTTGGTCTGTTCTCCTGAGTGGCGAGTGATGGGACAAGGGAAAATGGTCTTAAGTTGTGCCAGGGGAGGTTCAGGTTGGATATTAGGAAGAATTTCTTTACTGAAAGGGTTGTCAGCCATTGGAACAGGCTGCCCAGGGAGGTGGTTGAGTCACCATCCCTGGAGGTGTTTAAGAGACGGGTAGATGTTGTGCTGCAGGACATGGTTTAGTGGTGTTCGTAGGGCTAAGAAAAGCTTAGACTCGATGAAGTTCTCTTCCAGCTGAAACTATTCAATGATTCTCAAAAAGGCCACCCCTTCAGCCTCCCTGCTGCCAGACCTAGGTGCAGACAGCTAATGCAAGAGGTGCTCTATTAATGCTCTACTCGAGTAAGGTGTTTACAGAGTCTTGAACGTGTCCTGTTCAGAAATTCTCTTATACAAATCTCAAATCAGGGTGATATAGGGCAGCATAGAGCATCCCACAAAAGATAATGGGATTTATGTCTGATGCACTGCCACTGTTAGCTTTCTCATCAGAAAGTGTATATAATATGTAATGTTGAGGAGATCAGAGATCTTTACTGCACATCGTAGAGTGTGCTGGTTAGTTCAGACTTCCCAAAAGAAAATTACGTTTTGTCCCCAGAGCAGGTGTGTGGGGGGCAGGTGTGTGGGTTTGGGGTCTTTTTTACCTAATCCCTATGAAAATCTAGTAACCTGTGGTCTACACAGGTGAACTGCAGCTTTTTGAATCTCTTGGATTTCTGACGGAGTCACATTTACCATGTGCCAGGAACCAAACTGGCAGAGCATTGCTCAAGCTGCCTGGGCTGGTGTGGAGCCAGCTGGATGACCTGAGAAAAGGGTACTGCCCTTCAGTTCCTTGCCCAAACAGAGTATTCAGGAGGAAGCTTTAGGATAAATTGACTGACAAGAAAAGCTAGATCTGAGTTCCTCATCATAGAAGACTGTGACAAGCAGGTAGAAGTTTAGAAAAGAAAATGTATAGTTAATCTGTTGGGTCATGGGTATAGGAAGGACAAATTGGGAATGGGAAAATTGGATACTGGGTGAGTGAAACATAGTGGGACTCAGAGATGGGGGAAAAAAATGCAGAAGCTCTTTTTAATGAGCTATATAATGCCATACCTTGTCTGCCACAAAGTATAGTAGAGCAGTGCAGGTGCCAGGATATATTACCTGTATGTAAGAAATGTAACATGAACTTTCGTTAAAAACATTGAATAGTGACTTCATGTGTCTTGACTGATGTTCCTGTATTTGTATATTAATTTAAATATAATTTTATTTTAAGAAGTAAAAACTACCTCTAAGGATAAATTATTGTTGCCTTTGAAAGAATTTTGCATTATTAATGGCCTTTACTAGTGACCTTTAGTGTATTTAATATTATTAGTGATATGCATACAGATCTGTATATGTATGAGGTATAAATTTCATGGAGAATGGTTGATCACTCAGCTGGAGTTCACTGATATATGCTGATCCTGCTCTCCTCTCTGTTTTCTTCACTACTAAGTGCCGCACAGAGAAGAGATTGTGGTTACTTCCAGGGTTTAGTGTCATAAAGTGTCATAAAGTCTCCTGGAAAGAACTGAAGCCATCTGTCAAGTGATACTTACCTGCTAAGTATTAAGAGAAACAAGTATGCCTGTGGTTTCATGCAGAAACAATGTCTCTCTGGTGCTGGATCTGTTGTAGATTTTCATGTGAACCTAGGTTTTAGCTTCCTAGTCTGTGTCTGGAAAATAGGTGTATTCTTCAGTTGTGTGCAATACCTTTGTAGATATATCCAAAAATATTCTGGTTTACCGTGAGAAAATTTATGATTTATTTTGTCTTCTCAACCTATGTGATGATGAAAGAACCTAATGCCTGTGGACCAGGGTGAAAGGAAGGGCAGGAGACTTTACGATGGGGGTGTGCTACGGACCACCCAATCAGGAGGACCAAGTGGACAAGGCCCTTCATAAGCAGATAGGAGTTGCTGCTCGTTCACAAGCCCTGGTTCTCATGGGGGATTTTAATCTCTCCAACGTCAATTGGAGGAACAACACGGCAGGGAACAAGCAATCCAGGAGATTCCCGGAATGCATTGATGATAACTTCCGTATCCAAGTGACAGAGGAACCAACGAGGAGAGGTGCCATGTTAAGACCTCTTTCTCGTCAATAGGGAAGGGCTGGTGGGTAATGTTAAACTCGTGAGTAGCCTTGGCTGCAGTGACCGTGAGATGGTGGAGTTTGAGATCCTAAGGACAGCTAAGAGGGGGATCCTCAGCAAGCTTGATACCCTCAGAAGAGTTGACTTTTGCCTCTTCAGGAACCTCCTTCATAGTGTGCCATGGGATAAAGCCCTGGAGGGACTGGGAACCCAAGAAAGTGGGTTGACTTTCAAGGATCATCTCCTCCAAGCTCAAAGGCACTGCATCCCTAGAAGGAAGAAATCAGGCAAAAACACCAGGAGACCTATATGGATAAACAAAGAACTCCTGATGAAAATCAAATACAAAAGGGGAACACAAAGCATGGAAGCAGGGTCTGGTAACCTGGGATGATTACAAGGAAGTGTAATCAGAGACCACATTAGAAAAGCTAAGGCCCTGACAGAATCAAATCTGGCCAGTGATATTAGAAATAACAGAAAATGATTTTACGGGTATGTAAGAGAAAAAAGAAAAACGAGAGAGAATGTGGGGCCTCTCTGGAAGGATACAGGTGACCTGGTTACTGAGGACGTGGAGAAGGTTGAAATATTCAACAACTTTTTTGCCTCAGTCTTCACTGGCAACTACTCGAACCACACCACCCAAGTCACAGCGGGTGTTGGCTGGGTCTGGGAGAGTGAAGAACCACCCAGGGTAGGAGCAGATCAGGTCCGGGAACACCTAGAGAACCTGAAGGTGCACAAGTCCATGGGACCTGATGAGATACGTCCACGGGTCCTGAAGGAACTGGTGGCGAAAGTTGCTAGGCCACTGGCCATCATGTTTGA
>NW_009731523.1:0-1652 GCF_000703405.1 Apaloderma vittatum | reverse complement strand
AGCTGCCCGCACGGTGAGTCGGGCAGGGGAGGGGATGCGGGCCCGGCGGATGGGCCAGAGCGAGGCGGTGGCGGGCGTGGGCTGGGACGGCCCCTGGGGCCTCTCTGCAGCTGGGCCCCCCTGCCAGGGCTTGTCCTGTGCGGCAGCTGCTTTTTGTGCTTCCTGCTTGGAGGTCGCCACGGGGAGTGGGGGCACTAACGCGGATCTGTCGGTGTCCCGCCTGTCAGCTCATAATTAAGTTTGTCCTTCAGGTCCTGCGCTGCTGTTTGCAAAGACCGGCCAAGGAAAAGAGGAAGGGAGAAGATTTTATGCTTGTTCTGCTTGTAGGGATAGAAAAGATTGTAACTTTTTCCAGTGGGAAGACGAGAAGGTAAGAGGGCACAGCTTCAGACTGCAGTAAATATCGGGGATTTTTTTCTCTGTTGAACACAAAGTTGGGGGCAAAAGTGAGTATATTTCTGTCCAGAAATCTGCGGCAGTTGCTGTTTTATAGACTTTGCCTAACAGTTTATGCTTAGTGGAGTGCTTATTTGTGCTTATTTCTGTCAGAGCTTCTTTCAAGTATCACTTTCAAGGAGGACTGCGCACATGTTGAGCAAACTGACATTTGTTACTGTATTGCCAAATGCTGTGCAGTGTTGAGCAGTGCAGAGTAATTCTGATCCAAGATGTCCCCATCTTCCATGATGAAGATAGAGAAAATCCAGTGGGTACAGGCAAGCAACACGAGATACAAAATAGTTGAGAAATTGGAGATCAGTGTGATACTCAGTAGTCTTAGAATATCTGTAGTAATTTCTGCGTCTAAAGAACTCTGGTTGGATAATCATAGTGTGACAAAATTGGGATTGATATCTATTCACAAAGAACTTCCCACAGTTTTTGCCCACTACACTTTGTGTTACTTTTTCTGTTTTCTAAATTAATATCTTATGGTGTGGTCATGGTCCTCAGCAGGTTGGCAAGCTGGAATTTATTCAAGTTCATAAGTGGTTCATTGCTGTGCTTGTCACCACTGAAAAGTCATATAAAGAGAAAATGAGGAGATTAATTGCACAGTTGTGTAGATTTTAACGGTAGTCTTAATGCGACTTAATTTGGAATGTCATTCATATCATGGTGTCTTTGGTTGAAATTTTACTGTCTCAGTTCCATAAGTTTTGCACAAATGTCTTGAAACTCTGCTAACTGTGAAACCATAAGTATGTTTTGTGGAAAAAAAGTAGGACGCTCAGAGAAGAGCTGTCATGCTTTTAAATAGTCACACACGAAACATTTGGGCAACGTTTTACTGTCGTAAATTGTTCAGATTAAATCATAGTTCTCCAGTTGCACAGGGGAAGTTTAAGTTGGATGTTAGGAAAAATTACCTTACTGAAAGGGTGGTGAAGCATTGGAACAGGCTGCCTAGGGAAGTGGTGAAGTCACCATCCCTGGAGGTGTTCAAAAAAATGTGTAGACGTGACACTTCAGGATATAGTTTAGTGGTCATGGTTTTGGGTTGATGGTTGGACTTGATGATCCTAGAGGTCTTTTCCAACCTTAATGATTTTATTATTCTTCAGAGGGAATGCAGCTGCTGGCAAAAATACACTTCTTTCTATCTTCATCATAATTATCTAGCATTCTGCTAGAGCAGCTGGCAGCTCATG
>NW_009731522.1:1293-30445 GCF_000703405.1 Apaloderma vittatum | reverse complement strand
GGGATGAGCCGATCTCTCGTTTCAGTAACAAGAGCACGGGTATTGAACCATCGTGGCCCTGGAGGCATCCACCGGGACTCCGGCGTGGAGTTCTGCTCCTCCTGAGCCCGGGATGGGGGTACGGCAAGGACCGTCTGTGCGGCGAAGTCTGCCGGTGGTCTGGGACGGACTTCCCCTTGCTCGGCCCTCGGCACCTCCCGCCCGCACTCTGTCCCTCCCCGTTCCCCGCATCCTCTCCCGGCTCCGCCGGCTGTTCCCCAGCGCCTGGGCTTTGGGGTCCCTCCGCACCCCAAATTTCCGCCTGGCCTCAGCCTCTCGGCTGTGAGAAGCCTCTTTGCCCTCTGGAGCAGGCGACTTAAGGCGAGGCGGTTGAGCGAGGAGGAGGCCAGGGAAATAAAAAAAAAATAAAAAGGAAAAGAAAAGCCGCCTCGGCTCCTTTGAGAAAGTGAAACAAATAAAGTTCGCCAGCAGGGTATAAATCTGGCAGATAGGAACGGTATTGACTTGCACGCCCAACTTTTCCTCTCGCTGATATATGAACTTCCCAGCTTAAAAGATTACAGTAATCACGGGAGGACAGTGTAAATCGAATCTGATAGCAATAACTTTTGGGGAAGGTCAGGCTCAAGTGAAATGTTACCAAGCAACAGGCATTTTGTTTGCAAAATACAATCAAAGTGTATTGATGAGAAATTCTTCCTTGCCAGCCAGTCAGCACTTTCTACTAACAGCTTTATAGGGGGAAAAAAAATAACGGAGAAGGTCTTAATAAATCACGGCCTTCGGTGCTGCGCCGGCTCCCGCCCGCTGTAGGGCTAGGCTGGGGGGGCCGAGGCACCCCGGAACTGGGAGGACTGGGAAGAAGCCCCAGTTGTCCCAGAGCTCACCAGCACGCTTCCCCGTCTCCGATTGTTACAGAGTGTTTCGTTTGTTTTGTTTTGTTCCTCTCCTGCCCCCCAGCCCCGCGTTTCTGAACATTAGAATGGGTGAGAGCAGAATGGAAAATTATCTCCTCGGAGAGGTCCTCCTGTCACCTGCCACCAGACCCTGTTTAACTAGATAACCTTATTTCCAACCATCCTGCATGCTGTGAACGGCAACTCTTTCTTTTCCCTCTCGCCCCGTTACCTGTATTAAAACCGTCATCGAAACAGAGGATGCAATTATTTCCTCCTCAGTCGGCCCGATTTCTAACGCACACCTGCCCCCAGGACATTAATCTCCTGGAAGGTTTGTGTTTGGTTGGTTGGTTTGCTTGTTTGGTTGGTTAGTTTTTGTTGTTTTTTTTTCAGCACGGTACAACCATATCTGCCTATGTTTATTCCTGCCAGATGTTGTTACTTCGATAGGAGAGTTCCAAAATTCTGTCCTGTGCAAATAACATGCTCCCCTGTTGCTTCCACCTGTGATAATCGGAAGTTATTCCTCCTCCTGATACTGTGCTCATGAGCTTGTGTCTTCCACGTGAGCCCATGTTACATATCTGTATAAGTAATAGCTATCAAGGCTTGCAAAAAATGAATATAACGCAATATTAAGGTTTCTAGTAATCCAGAGCGAGCTTCTTAACGAAATACAGCACTTTCTGTGTTATTTGGGAAACGATGACTGGTCTCCTACAAAGTGCCTTAGATAAAGAAGATAAAGACTGGAGTGGAAGTAATCAAAAAAACTCCAAAGAGCGAAACAAACAAACAAACAAACCCCCTCTACATTAACCACTCAACCCCCTCCCAAATAAAGATAAAACCAAACCCCCCCAAACTGCCCCCAAACCTGCCTTGAGTTTTTGTACGATCTTAGGTTAATGAGGCTTTATGGTAGTTCTGATATCCGTCCATTCTAATAATAGAAGAAGGGAAAATAGCAGATGTTTTGGAATCCAAGAAAATCTGCTCCGTGTTGCAGAAAGCTGTCCTAACCGTTGGAGTGCGAGCTGTTTTAACAGAGTCAGCGGTGGGAATATCAGAGAAACCAATTTGCTTCCAAAGTATTAGACCAAGTTTTCCAGACAAGTTGTTAACTTGAGGAGAATAGCTTCTCTCCCTGCGTTTTATTTTTATTTGACCCCTTTAAAATATTTGACTCATGATCCTTTATGTATAAATAGGCAAGGAAATGTCGAGGTTTACATTGCTCCGAATTCGTAGCAGCTTTTTTTATTACTGTAAATTTTACATGCTGCATGATGCTTCTCCCACAATTACCCTAGTTTACAAAGGCCTGGCAAAGAGAATTCTTGAATGCAGGCAACTTGAAATAGAAGGTGCGTGGGGAAAAAAAATCCCTAAACACAACTCCCAAACCCCACAAACATAAAAAAATCTGAGGATGAGATTTCTTTCTTAAAGACTAAAATATCCTCATGTGAAGCTTACGAGTGATGCAAAAAATACCTTTGGCTAAGAGCAGCGAATTGTATATTCCGAACACAAAAATAATATTTTTTGTACCAAAAAATAATTATTTGGGATTAATACATACGCGTAATATTCCTGTAATTCAGTGCCCGCGCAAGGACATTTAGAATGCGCCTTCCCCAGTCTTTGTTTATTTAACGATTGCTGCTTTGTGCCCGTTTTACACAAACGAACACCCTGATCTCGGATCTTCCCACGCAGAGCTGGGGTCAGTTCCCAGCGTGCGGGGAAAGCGGTGCTGGAAAAAGCCTGGCTGATGAGGAAAAAGCCTGGTCAAAACATCACCTGCTAGGCAGGACAGCGCCGGGAACCTGCCCGCTGAGCAGGCAGAGGCTCTCCGACCCGCGGCCAGCATCGGGCTGGGGTACCCCGGCAAAAACAGCCTGGCACGGGCTGCGGGAAACGAACGCGCTCAGAAAGACAGAGGAGGAAAAAAAAAGGACTCAGACTCGATGTGAACCCTGGGAGGATGATCCTCCTTGAGTCAATCGCAGCGTTTTGATTCAACTCGCCGAAGGCGCGTTTCACAGGTCGGACCCTGTGAGGCGGATGGTGCGGTGAGATGCGGCGCTGTCAGCCGTGCTGTTCGAGGATACTGTCCCTGCGTAAGGCCAGGAGCTGTGATCCGTGCAGCCTTCTGGTGGTAAAGACGCAAACTTCAGCGGGGTGAGTTTTCAGAATTTGAGGAAAATTTTTAGACAAGCCACATAAGGACGCCTTTATGGATACTTAAAACCAATCAAACCCGAAACATCCTGAAAATAGTGATTGGTAAGGAGAGGATTAGGGAGATCTAAACTGGTAGGGGTTTTGTTGTTCCCCTTCCCCTTATATTTGCTCCCCAGTTGTAACGGTTACCAGCCCATAAAGACCGACTGCAAAAGCCCATGAGCTTTGAAATACGCTCTGCCTGCCTGTGGTCCATTTGACAATATTGGGTACAATACATAGTGCGGTCTATTTATGTGGAAATTGAGACCATCATCTTCCTTAAATGCCTCTTTAACTCTGTCAAGACATGGTAAGAGGTAATTAGCTGTCCTCAGACTGCCTGGTAAGACTTTAATATAAATTGTCCATTCACACAGATGTGAATTATTCTTAACATCCCGTCTTTTGTAATAAACTAATGGTTATGAACACATGAAGGGTTTAGGAGGAAACCTCACAATTTTTTTTTGAAATAACGGATGAGCTATGCGGAGGTTTTACCACCTCCTCCAAAGGATACACTCTGACAGTTTGCTACTGGCAAATGTTTCCCATATTCCTCTTCGGCTGCTAAGGCAAGGCTGATGCAGTGAGCGAATAGAGAAGAGCATGCATACATTGTCTTCTCTGTAATACACTTGCATGAAGAGTTATTGCTTCTCCATTTGCACTGACAGAAAGCATAACCAACGTAAAAATGGGCACACAAAACAGGTTATCCTGCTAAAGGAGAAAGACATATTCATAAGGACATCTGTATTCCTCAGCTCCACTCCCATGCTCATCTTCCAAACTAGAAACATCCCACAGTTCTGTAAAATAACCCACCATTTCTGCCTGGCACAGCCATCCTCATGAGGAGAACCTTCCATTGCCGAGCTGTCAGGCTGTGCTCTGCCAGGATCTCATATTTATTTATAGTTCCCATTCTCTCAAGCATAGTGGCTTCTCACTCAGCAGAAGCTTGCTCAGACTCTGACTCCGTTCTCAAGGTAGGTAAATTGCACTATTAGACTTTGTCTTGGCCTGATGTATTCAACACTAAACTTTGCCCTCTGCGTGGGGACAGACATGCCCTATCTGTTTCTGGGGTGAGAAGGAAGCAGGACTGTCCATGATAAGAAGCGAGTCTCAGGAGCTTTCACATCTTTAGCTTGTTCCATCTCGGTTCGGCAGAGTTGATCATCAGCACATTCTGAGAACCTTTGCTTGCTTCTTACAGCTTCTTTATCAGCAGGGCCTTGGGGAAATAAGCAAATGGTCGTATTGGTTTCTGCAGATACTCTTTCACATATGTGTGTTCAAAAGCACAGTGCAGTTAAAGCAGGCTCAGCTGCAGCTTGGATAACAACCCCTTTCCCAGACATCAACGCTTCCCAGGAAGATCATCATTATGCTGTATGAGGAAGGCCAGCAGAGCAGCATTCTTGGAAAACAACAGTAAAGAATGTTTAGCAAGTACCTTGCCTTCCTTGTGCATGAACTGTGAAAGCTGCAATCTTCTTTCTGACAAGCACTCTTATTTCAAAAGTTTCCATACTCTGGACTAGTGTTACCAAAGTGACCAAAAGTTTTCAGCCCTGTGCTCAGGTCTTGCTCTTCTTAATTTAGCTCACAAAAAGCAAGGTAGGTGAAAAAAGTGCTGAGAGAGGTTGTGGAGTTGCCATCCTTGGAATTATTTAAAACATGACATAAACAACCTGCTTTATATTTTATGTTTCTCCTGCTTTGAGCAGGAGATTGGACCAGATGCCTTCAGAAGTCCTCTTCAAACCAGAATTTTCTAGATTTTGTGCTCCAATGGGCAAAGACATCAGCTGTGCTCCGTGGTGTTGAGGGTTATGGCTGGGCCAGCCACTAAACCATGACAGACGCTCTCTAATTATTCTCCCTCTCCAAAACAGGAAGGGAAATGGAATAAGGCAGAGAGACCTATGGGTTGGAAAAGAAAACTAACCAGCTTTAAATAAAACAACAATAATAACAAGTTACATGCATAATGCCCTCCCTGATAGCAATCCCCACTGATGCTGCAGAGCAGGAAGGTACTGGGAAAGCCCCAGGCTCAGGGGCAGGGGGGAGCTGGATACAGGAGCTGGATTTGGGAACTAAGAATCAGGATCAAGGCAGAAGAACTGACAGAGTCCTTCTTGGATGTTGGCCATTGAAGAAGAGGACTTAGCCCCCATGATCCCTCAGTTTTACACTGAATATGACATGTATGGAATGGAATACTCTTGTTGGTCACCTGTCCTGTCTGTTCCTCACTGGAGGTGCAACCTTTTTCTTCCTTGTGATCCCTTTTATATCTCGACACCTCCAGCATGGCACACAAGGTCTAGCTGTGGCCTTGATCACTATAGAAGCAAGTATAAGTAAGAGCCTTTCTGCATACCAATTCTAGGCAGTAACTAATCGTCAGGCGTTATCATCCCTAGTGGCAGACACTGTCTGCAAAAACATGGTTAACTTCAGAAAGTGCAACCTCTTAGAAGAGACTGAGTTGAAAAGTAAAAATCACTAAACAAAATTGGTTCTGTTTAGCTCCAATCAGGACACAGGGTTTGGCAGAAAAGCCTGTGATTTTTCCTGGGGAATGAAGAGGTTTCTGCTAAGCCAGAACTCAATAACTGGTTTATTTGAAGACTTCTTTAGCCTTCAGTTAGTAGTCATGATTGAGTGGTTCTGCCAATGCTTTTGGACTTGTAGAGGCCAAGTGCCCTCTGGATATCTTCAACTCACAATCAGTAATATGGTGCTACTGAGGAGTTACGGTGTTAAAGTGCTGAAGTTCCTCTGAGAAAGCTTGCACTTGAGCTGTATGTTGCTGCCTTGTAACCAGAGAGAAAGGATTGATATAGTGTATTTTATGCAGCAAAATAGTGACCAGTTCTTCTTTTCTTGTACACAGGAGAGTGAGGCAGGTACCTACAAAGCAGCATAAAATGCCTAGACAAGGTCACGTTATTACTTTGCCATTTTGTCCTCATGAGATGTGGCAAGGAGATCTTAAATTTAACAGGATATTTGTGAAAAATGGTCTTTTTTCCCCTCTAGGATCTTGCTCTGTTCACTTTAAGAAGACTATGTCATCGGATGTCTGTAAAAGCTTTTGGCCTCATTTTTTTGGTTAACTTCCCTGCCTTCTCTTTGCAGACATGAGTGAGGAGCAGTTGGGTGATGCCAGTGGAACAGACAATACTGAGACCTACAGTGACAAAGACACAGACCAAAGGAGTTCCCCAGACATGACTAAAACCAAAAGCTGCTTCACCCCTGAAAGCCCTGAAATTGTTTCAGTGGATGAGGTCGGCTATGCAGTTCAGAAAAATGGTGGGAGCACAGAGAGCCATCCAGACAGCCCCAAGTACCACCCAGAGCAGAACCACCTCCTGATAGAAGGTCCTTCTGGGACAGTTTCTTTACCTTTCAGTTTGAAAGGCAACAGACCTCCACTTGAAGTCTTGAAAAAGATTTTCCCTAACCAAAAGCCAACTGTGCTGGAGCTGATCCTGAAGGGATGTGGTGGTGATCTGGTGAGTGCTGTAGAGGTTCTCCTGTCCAGCCGGTCTTCGGTGGCTGGTGGGGAAAGAACTTCCTCTGAATCTGATGGGCTTGTTTTGCCTTCCAGTGGGCACATTTTTGAACACACACTGAGCTCATACCCTATTTCCTCTTCCAAGTGGTCTGTGGGCTCAGCATTTAGAGTTCCTGACACGCTGCGGTTTTCTGCTGATTCCAGCAATGTCGTGCCAAATCCTCTGGCTGTACCTTTGCAGCACCCTTTCCCTCAGCCACCACGCTACCCGCTGATGCTGAGGAACACTTTGGCAAGAAACCAGTCCAGCCCGTTCCTGCCCAATGACGTCACCCTGTGGAACACTATGACGCTGCAGCAGCAGTACCAGCTACGGTCCCAGTACGTCAGCCCTTTCTCTAGCAACTCAGCCAGCGTTTTCCGAAGCTCACCTGTCCTTCCTTCCCGCTCATCAGAAGATCCTAGAATCTCAATCCCTGATGACGGGTGTCCTATTGTGTCTAAGCAACCGATTTATACAGAAGATGAGTATGATGAAAGATCTGATTCTTCAGACTCAAGAATACTCAACACATCATCTTAGACTGACATGTGAACGTGATGGCTAAGTGATACTTGCAGTGCAGCTGAACTACTGGGCCCTAAGAGGAGGGACAAGTACTCTATGAAACCCTTGAAATTGTATTAAAAGTGACTTTGCTTGGTATTGTACTATAGCAATAAAGACATACCTTATTTAATTTCTTGCACTTCACTGGATAATGCCAAATAGCAATACTCTGGCTTTAGTGCTGAGTGTGTGTTACAAAGGAAGACTTCATGTTCATCGATTATGGGACTCTGGAAGACTCATAATTGGAACAGAAGCCCAAGGTCTACTTTGTTCCTTAACTCAGAAAATATGGGGATGTTAAACTAGAATACTTGAATGTTGTTTTATAAGAGAGAACTCCTCAGGACATAGGAAATCAAATGAACATAGTTCAATTGCAAATGGACTAAAAGAAGGACTTTACAATCTTATGTCATTGATCACCCTTGCAGTGAAAGAAAAAGCAGAAGAAAAATTATGCACATGGAACTAGCATGAGCTGCTTCTGTGCTGCTTGACTTGGACACTTTTCAGAGAAATAATATTACGAATTATTCTTTTCCCATGGTTAGGTCGAAACGTGTAATGTCAGTGTAAAACCAATTACAGCTGTGAATTGCATGAAGTGTATTGTGAAATGAGCACCAGATCAAGCATTGTCAGGTTAATGTAGCATGCTAAGGACTCTAGAAAAATAAACTAAGATGATGATCTTGGTTTATGTCATTTATACTGGGCAAATAACATTTCTGAAGAGAGCTGATTAGTCCTCATTCGAGGTTAAAATGGCCAGCTCCAGCAACTGCAGTCAAGGGAAATCTCTTTCTCCAAGTCTGGGTTCTGCTTCCCTGCCTTGCAGATTGCAGCTGAGATTAGGCAAATGTTGTCATCAGGGAAGCCAAGGTCTCTTGAGTATATACTGCAGATGCTTCCAAGCTCAGCAGACTAAAGCAGAGCTTGCTACAGTCACAGCACGCAGTAAAAATAAGACTCTCACAATGCTTCAGAAGCGTCTCTTTTCCTATACTGTAGAAGTAGAAAAACTGAAATAGGATATAATAGCAGGCATTTCTTTAAAATAATATTTAGCCAAATGGCAACTTCCCTGAATCTAGAAAAGTAATGGTTTGAAAAATTTATTGCATGTTTGCATGCATTGATTACACTATCTTATGTGTGTCAGAGTAACATTAGGAATTGCTTCTGATGAGGAATGTCACTAAGTTAATTGTCCACTTAGAACTTGGTTAAGGTTTTAGTGCCATTTTTTCAACCATTCACAAATGATCTCATCTGCTTGGCAGTTGGCTTTTCCAAAACTCACCTCTGGATGCAGGTGAAATGGCTGTCAGGCCTGTCAGGTGTATGGGTTAGTCCCACACCTCAAAAGCAATTGAGGCTGCCCTGAAGTTGTACTCTAAAGCAGATGGGCTTTAAAACTGTAATATATATCAGGCATGTTATCTGGTGTCATTGCTGATATGAATGCCTTTGTCCTCTTTTGGCGTTTCATACTTTGTAAAGTTTGTGCACCCAGTTATAAGGGCACTGAATACACACAAAAAGGAGAATAAAATAAAAGGAGAATAAAATGATTTTATTTTCCTTAGGGGATAAATGAACAGAAATATACTTTTTCTTGCATATTTTTTCCAACCTGTTCAGAAAAGCAATGTTATGAAGCAAAGGCAGGAATAGGAGGAAGGAAAATAAATCGCTTCCCTGATGGAAGTGTAAATGCGAAAACATTTGGAATTTTCATAAGCACAGAATCACAGTTTTGTACTGACAGATTTGCCTGCAGTCATGTAGCACTTATAAACAGATTAGTCTTCCAATCACTCCACAGAGAAATGTAATGGGTAAAATAGGTTTGATCTTGCAAACAGAACGGGATGAGGCAGTGAAATGCTGTACTCCAACAGCATGGAGAAATTAAGTGTGAAAGGCTAGACAAGACCAGATAGATTCGTGAGCTCTGGTTTTGAACTCATGCACCAAGCAGATTTCTTTCCAGCAGAAATCTTTGTATGGACATTCCTGTACACTGAATGATTTTTTTGTCTTTTTTTTTTTTTTTTTCTTTCCAGTTGGCAAATTATATTCAGCAGAAAGACCAAACAGTGGCACCTGCAACAGCTCATAGTGACCTTACACACTGTGGCCTGTGGGTTTTGAGAGAGTAGAATTTTGGCATTTTGGAATTGGGGCACATCTTTAAAAGAAAGGTGACCCTTGGATAAACTGAAATGAACTGTGATCACCCTAAACACTTGCGATGAAAAATGCAAATTTGGTGGTATGGTTTTGATAAACTGTTTCTGTAAAAGCAAACAAGTTAGAATAATCCCTGTCCAGTGTTATACCTTTTGACTCAATTCACAATTTTATTTTTTTTTTAAATAAAGTAAAATAAATGTGTTCAAAATCAAAATTGCAAGTTTTGATGTTGAACAGTGGTTTTTGCTTGATCACACAATATTTTGGCTATCCAGGAAACTAATTCTGTTAAAATATATGGGTTGGCCTGCATTCGTATCTTTGAGAAATTACTTTAGTCACTCAGCCTTATTTTTCAGTCTAGCATCACAGGCAAATAGAATATTTGACTTCTAGCAGCCACTCAGCATGTTGTCAGGGCTTCTTTCTGTCCACAGAGTGGTGGGACCTGCTCTGCAGACCCTCACTGGGCTAGTGAGGCGTGACGCCCACCCACTCCCACCCTGGCAGAGCGGGTAACCCAGGGGCGAGACAAGCCCTTCTCTGCAGGAGTCCTGGGTGCCCTGACCAATCCAGGCTTGCAGCGGCCACCCCAGAGCTGGGAGCTCCTATTCTGGCCCAGGCCGTGCTTTTACCCGGGTGGGTGACAGCTGTGCCGCCGCAGCTGGGCTCCGTCCTGAGCCTGCAGCATCTTTTCCACGGCTCCCGGGTGAGGAGCAGGGTAAGGGCTTGCAGGTACGGCACACAAACCCTGCGTTTTCCAACCCCATCTTGTGGTAAAAAAGGGTATTTCCTTGGCGAAGCAAATGCTGTGGAAGAGAGATGCGTGGGTGAAGAAGGATAAAGCTGGAGGCATTGATGTTCAGAAATCTATAGCAGAAAAAAAGAATTTTAGCATCAAGAAGATGGTTTGAGTCTGGCAAGGTCTCTGCTGAAGCCCAGAAACCAAGGGGTCCTTTTTTTCCTTCCTTTTTTTTTTTCCCCCCCACCCCACCTTCCCTTCCCTCTTCTTTTGTCTCTCGGCTGCTAGGGCAGCTGTGGCTTTCTTGGAGCAAGAGAACGTCACTCCGTGCCCTCTGCACAGATCCTGCTTCAGATTGAGCAGTTGCCTGGATGCCTCTCTGGAGAGCACCAGGGCTGGGGTTTTTCCCCTGTCAGGTAGGTGATTTCCCCGTCAGCTCTCCACAGGTGCACAGAAACCTAAAGGAAGCTTGCTCTCCTTGTCACCAGCAGCGGTGCAGCCCCAACAAGGAGCAGAGCAGCACGTTCTGCAGAGAGTACACTGCTGCGGCCCCAGAGGCACAGGGCTTAATCACTGCTCCTTAACCTCTAGCTATGACAAGGTGGATAAGGCCAACGATAATGTAAACAATAACAACAATAATTTCTCCCTCAGAGGGATCCTGTGGAAAGCCCTAATGCATTGCTCACTGCTGCAGCTCACATAAAAGCAGTTCTCCAGCAGCTCACATAAAAGCAGATAAGGGAAGAGTCAAGGTGCGGGTTTAGCACAATAAAATAAGGATGTCCTGCACCAAAATTCCCCCTGCCTTGCCTCTGCCCATGGTTGTGTTGCTCCTGCTGGGGGTCCCTGACTTACCCTCCTTAGGGGCCTGAAGGGCCACCTCTGCAACATTTGTTGGATGCTTGGTGAACAGGCTCACCTCACATTTGTGCTGACATCTTTGAAAAATGACTTTGATTCTTTCGGTATACTGTTTCAGTGATTCATTCTTTATGTGAATTTACTCAGTGGACATGAGTGGAGAAATAAGATTGATGCTAAATTTATATGTTAATTTTAATATTGGAGCTATCCTGTATTTGAAGAATAAGATCAATTCTTCAATTTCATTTCTTACATGATATTGCATATTGTCATTACTGGAAAATAAAATTATTTCTGAATGTATACTATTCAAACTTCAATTTTAGTGGACCTATAACTCTGAAGCATTATTCTTCTACCTTCCCTATAACAACTAACTTAATACAGTATTTTAACATTCTCCCACTAGTCTGCCACTGGAAGATAACAAAGACAAGTCTTTTCATTCTAAGTGGTGTTTCATTAATGTGCTCCCTGCAGTATTCTGTACTGTCACAGGCAAATTTTTTGTGTGACTCAGCAACTCCCTGCGGGCTGTTGCATGTATGATACAACAGGAATCTCGGTTAAGAGCTGTGTCCCTCAATGGACAGTAATTCTGTTCATTTCCACAACAGCTGAAGAGCTTGAGAACCGTGGCCACAGCTATAGGCCAAGCATGCCAGTATTCAGGATGAATCCAGACCTTAAGCAAAGGATCAAACCCTAGAGCACTACCAGAAAGCAGATCCTCTAGAGGATGGGTGCAGAACATCACATGCACAGAAGCAGTTGGCACCTCCAGAGGGAGACAGATGTCCTAACAAAAATATTTACAGCATCTTTGGGAGGGTGTTTTCTACTTTTTTTATCTTCACCAGCTGTGCAGGAAATTAAGGTGAGAGATGGATAGCAGGAACCTTTGCAAGGTCTCATTTCTGCTCTGTCCGCTAACCTGAGGAAGATCACATAGGTCATCTTAAATTACAGGTGTCTCTTTTTCCCTCTCCATGAGATAAAGAACACTGCTACAAGGATTTAACGGCCATTTTCTGAAAACTCTTAATAAATAAGTGCTCTGCAAATATGAGAGCAGAACATAGTATTTACTAGAGCATATAGCATAAGATTTTTTTCTTTCCCAAAAAGAGAGGCTATAACTTTTCAACAGCTGAGCAGTGACTGCCTTCAGCAAGAGAGTTTGTCTGAAATGCTAAGGTCAGGGTAATCCTGAGCTGGCCGTTGTCAAACAATGACTAAAAGCTGTGAGACCTAAGGTGAATGCTGTTTGGGTTCTGTCATATTTCTGAGACTACAGACTTCATACATTCCACCTTTCCTGTCTTTATCCAGATATAAGCAGAAATGTCATGATAAAATTGCACTAATTACCCTTCTTTTCCCTGAAGGCAGCATATATACGAGTCAGCAAAAGTTTGAGGAGAAGTGAGAAAGCAGAGCTTAAGATACAAGAAAATCTGTTATTTCATCCAAGTCCCTACGGCCCCACTTGTGCAGCTTAGGCAGGGAGGTCTGCAGGCTCAGGAGGAGCTGATCTCCTCCTGGTTTCTCTGGGTGAGGTGTGCACACACTGGCTCTTCTCCCAGCAGTACGAATCTCAGCGTGGGGGCTGCAGCCCCCTCAGGAGTGGGTGCGTGGCGTAGGACAAAGGCAGTGAGAGAGTGAGTAGCATGGCAGTGGCGTGACTGTGAAGGTGCTTGTGGTAAGCACTGGAAGAATTTACTTTTCTGCTCTGTTACACATGGCAAAGCTCAAACCTCCTTTCAGAGACATCTTTATGTGGAGCCTAGTCCTCCTGTCTTTCCTGCGCATTGCTGAGATTCCCTTTTGCCACAGTGAGTATAAACAGGAAAGAGTAAGATAAAACTGAGGACATACAGAGAAATATAAAAGAGACACTGAAATACCTAGAGATACAGAGAGACATGCTTCCTTGTTAACTGTCAAACCTAGACATTTTTACCATTTATGAGGGCTACGTGACTGATGTGACAAGGGATGCAGAAACAATCCTGATGGGACATCACACCTGAGAACTGCTGCAGCAGAAAATGAGGTTCCTGGTCCTCTGGCTCTGCATGTTAATCTCTTGGATCACTCCCCTAGGCACAGGTTCCTGGAGGGTACTCCAGGCTGCTCACATGGCACATATAGCATCTTCCCTGGGAACAGAAATTGGTGGGTTCTCACCCTGAACACTCCTCGTTCCCCAGTACAATAAGAGATATGCTTAGTATCTGGTTCAGATACATATTATACATATGGAAAAGCAACACTTTCTCAAGAACAACTCCTGAGCTACAGAAAATTATTCTACGTGCCTCCATACTTACTGCAAAATCCTTTCCAGGAAACTTTAACACCCCTTACAGATCTGGCCCAACTCACAGACAGCTATTATATTTTAAACTATGTGGCTTAGTCACTAGTAGAGTTATAGTCAGGTATGTGTAAGTTACAAACTTTCTTTCTTGCTGATTCCTCTGTAATTTTTTTTTTCTCAGAACCTGCAAGAGAAATATTCAGTCACATGTATTTTGCTTCTTTTAGCTCCATTGCCAAATAATTCATAATCAAGGACAGGGTAGTGGGGAAAAGTGAATTTATTTTGGATTTTTGTTGAAAACATAATACTCTAAATCATAGGTGATAATATTTCTGACAGTCCAAGGGGAGATGGGGATTGGTTCTTCTCACCCAAACATACCTTCTGCTGTTCTCACCTATTCTGGGTGAACACAAAACAGGCATCAATCAATGTGAGTGAGTGAGGATTGGGCTGGATTTGGGGTTGCTTTTCAGAGCTTTGAAACAAGCAAGGAGTGAGGGAGGTGGTAATTTCTGGCCTTCAATATCTTCTTAAGAGTGATGCTTTCCTAAGCCCAAGCCAGCGCTATCAGGGTCTATGCCTGTGTTGTTACCTCAAAAAGTTGTCTATAGTAGGAGTCAGGAGGTGAGAGGGACTGTTCTCACTGCTCATTCCTCCCTCCTCCCCTGGGAAGTTCACTGCATGAAGTTTTAGCAGACTTGCATGATGTGTGGTTATAGAAAGCTATGCCTAATTCTCCAAGTTATAGGTATATATTTAACATCTAAAATCTCAAGCAAACATCATGCTTGTTGAGTTATTGTCTGGCACGCATATATTTCCTGATTTCACCATCACTGTTGGCTGCCATTTTAACAGATTTTCCCTTTTTCTGCTGTCCCATTGGACTGGAAATAGGCGATAAAACTGTGGTTATCGGTGTGATAAGAGGCAATACAATCACTGCCATCCTGCTTGTAGTGGCGTACTCCGACACCTCACCTCCTTTACAGCACGGGCCCTCCAGTTTTTTATAGACTTTCCGAGGCCTGAAAGAACAGATCAATGCTTAGTTACCATGGCCCAGTTTTAATTCAGCTGCAACTGATTAAAATTACTCCCCAAAGGAATATCAAGGTTTTTTTTTTCCACCAGCGCCCCAAAAAATCACTGATGCTAAAGAACTGGTTTGTGACTCCAGTCCTTCGACCCAGGGCTTCCTCCTCCTCCCTAAACTGGCAGAGAACAAGTTCAGATGAAAATGTGAACTGTGTGTACAGGATATTTGAGAGCTCCTTGGGAAATGGGTTGTATTTTTCCCTTCCAAATGTCTGGAACTGCAACTGTCTTTGAATGCATCCCTGAGCTGAGCTTAAGAGGAAAAAGAGTCAGCCACAAATGACTGTAACATTTATTATTCAGATTTATATATAAAGTAAATGCTGTCTTGCACAACTTGATCTGGACATCAAAGGCATGGCCTTGTCCGCACATAAAATAAGGCAATCTGGCCATATTTCAGCCAAATACTGGATGGATTCCGAGGAGCTAAGGAATGGTGACATCCCATTTGAGACTGGAAAAAGAGATAAAGTGACTTTATGGCCTGGCCCCCTGGAGCTGGCCGCACGGTGCCACCTTGTGCTGGATGATGTTATAGATGGGTGACATAGTAGTGCGGTGGGATAGGTCTGTCTCTTCCCTAATTTCTCATGGTCCTGGCAACCCAGCCACGAGCGGGTTTATGGTTTGCCCTAAGGGTCAGCGAGGACCATAGCAGCAGGGTGGGGCTCACCAGGGCACCCTCACCTGTGCCATGAGCACTTGTTTTTGCAAACCTGAAGGCATGAAATGAGCCCTGTTAGTAGTCATTGGCCTTTCATGGGCATGCCTTGACTTTCCTGTCATGCCTGAATGTAGTTCATATTTGTGCCTGAGGTTTTATCAAGAAATTACCCTGATAAAGCCACTTTGATCAAGTGAATGGAGGCACCTGAAATCAGACAATGCCACTTCCCTGCCCAGACGCAGCTAGCTGACTGGCTTCTTCAGGAGGAATATAAGCAGTTTGATGTGCTTCTTGTACAACAGTGACATACACCTTGTGTTTTCAGTGTACTAACAAAGCTAGTCTTGTGCTAAAACTTTTTCTAGTATCATTCCAGTTGCCTTCCTTCCTGCTTAACTTGACTGCAATTCTTATACAAGATAAAGTAACTTGTGAGGCTGGAACGGTTCAAAAAGTTGGCAAGAGTTTGTTTCAAGAGGCTAAGGTCAAGAAAGGTATCATGTGGTACCACATTTCAGGCTCTACAAGGAATTCTTCATTAGTAAAGGTCAGCTTTAAAGGTTTGTATTGCAACACTGCCTTAATCCTGCTGAGGACCAGCCACAACAGAGGTGGTGGTGGTGGTGATGGTGATGATGAAGAAAAAGAAGGGGAAGGTGAAAGCAGAACTGAATTGGGGTAAGATTCTTCTTCCACTCTAAGGGGCCACCATTCCCTCTGCTTCCACTGGTAAAAAGAATGGAGATGGGAGTAAATCAAGTCCTTTGGCTTGATCCTTGTGTTTGGTTTTCGTTGATGTAATGAAGCAAATCAAAGAACAGATCCAAATTATGCAGCCCGAGGTATTCTTCATACGAATCAGCATTACCTGCTGGCTGGAGTTACTGGTAGCTTTTGCACTAAGGCAGAGGTAACTTTGGTGTCACGTTTTTTATGAGACCCAGACTGTCATACTGTATTATGGTTCCACTCCAAAAAATGTTTTAAATTCCTCAAGAAACAAGCTGCATATTTCTTATTTCCTAATGTCATCTTTTTTCATTAACATGCTAGTTGCTGCTACTAACCTTTCCAGATATATGACCTGTTCTCCCTAGTAGCAAGTGATAGGACAAGGGGAAATGGCCTTAAATTGTGACATGGGAGGTTCAGATTGGGTATTAGGAACAATTTCTTTACAGAAAGGGTTGTCAAGCATTGGAACAGTCTGCCTAGGGACGTGGTTGAGTCACCGTCACTGGAGGTGTTTAAGAGACAGGTAGATGTTATGCTGAGGGACATAGTTTAGTGGTGTTGACAGGGCTAGGAAAAGGTTGGACTTGACAATCTTGAAGGCCTCTTCCAACTGAAACTATTCTATGATTCTATGACCTCAAAATCCCCAGGCAGATTCTGATTCCTCAAGTACCCATATGTTGCCTTCTCAAGAGTATTAGACCATTTTCAGCACGTATGTTTCACTGTAGACAGGAAAATTGACTCATGGCCATACACAATCAGATTATTAACATGGCTAGCATGCACACGGACACACAACCATTAAAAATGGCATTGGAAGGCAGCTGCAGCAGCACCTACAAAAGTGACCAAACTCCATCAGGCATGAGAAAATCAGAAACAAACTAAAAGATGCAGTAGTGCCCGCTTGCTTGTGCATAAGCCTTTCACACATATGCGTGCACGCTCACACAAAACTTTGCTTTGAATTCCACTTTCATGAAAAGTCAAAGCTGTCAAAGGAGTTGTGTTTATCATGTTTGACTGTGGAAGGGGACACAACAAAATACAGGAGGAATACTTGAGGAAGCTATGTGCAAAACCGTTGGCTCATCGAGGGTCTCAGGATTTCAAGACAGCTGATACTGCCTTTCTCCCTTATTATTCAAAAGACTTATTTTCTTAGCTTTTGCAATGTAGGTTCCCAAATTGCTTTTGTCACTGCACAGTAGAACATTGGCACTTGGGAGAGTTAACTAGTGTCTGATGAGTCCAGAATTGTCTGGCAATGTTAGTAGTCCGTGATGTAAGTGGGTGATCACAGAATCATAGATGTGTATGCCCTTTTAACTGAGGTCCTCCAGTGCTGCATTGCTAGTTACTAGCTGCTTTTTCATATGGAGAGGTAAACCTTTTTCTCAGCTACCTCTGTCTTGGGCATTTCAAGCCCTTCTTCTGATACTTACTATCTTAAACTCTTTTGATTATAGCCTAGAGTAGGTTATTTCAATGTGCTCTATCAGAGGATGAACTATAAGCCTGCCTGGGAAGTGAGGCTAATGCCAGATACAGCAGTTTGTTTCACGTTCTCAAATGACAAACATTTTGTAGTCAAAACAAAGTGTTTCTGCTAGTGTCTAGTGTATCTAATGTACTTAAGATTTTCCTGCGGTTCCTTTGACTTTGCACTGAAGAGTTCTTGTTATGTCCTGCCTATCAAGCAGCCCTCTTGATGGCCTTGAAATTCATCCTCTGTGCCTTAAAAAAACTTTGACTGCGCTGCTGTTCAGGACATGCTAAGGTCTTGATTTTGAGACAGAGGTAATATGGGGTTGATTTCTTGGTGGGATGTTTCTGGGTTGGTGAAAAGCTGCTATTTCTGTTTTCTTTACTACATATAAGCAAGGTGCCTGCTTAAAAGCCCACCTCCCTGCTTGTGATTGTCTGATAATAAAGCTGAACAGTTTCATATAAAAAAACCAAGTCATTCCATGTGGCTACTTTGCCTTTTATATTTAGAAACCTCTATGTATTAATACAAGTCTTGGAAATCCAGTTTAGTCATTTTGATGCTAGATGTGCATGGGTCCATAGAATCGAATGCAGTCCTGTTACCCAACACAGCGGATGCCACAAGTGCCAGCACTCTGAGCCAGAAGAAGACCGAGAAATTTCCAGTGAAAAAATAAATAGTTAAAGGATTGGGCTAAAGTTGTCAAGATGGGAACAGGTAGGAACTAGCCTGGAGTCTCTGTGATACTCTTCCCCTCATAAATTGCAGCATCTGGTGAAGCAGGATATAAGGAAGATGTGTGGCATTCAGTTTTATGTTGTACTTCTTATCTGTGTCTGCAGCAAGTGGAGGGATCACCCAGCTGGGAGGCAGGGACGTGTGGGATCTAGGGTCACCAGCATTTCTTGCACATCCCTCTTCAGCTAAACCCTCTGTTCAAAGAGCATGAGAATTTCCCATTGCTAGCACTCTTGTGCTGATTCCTATTTTGACTCTAGATACTGAAAAAAAAAGAAAAAAAAATAAATTTGTCCAGTTCAGTAACCTTCTTGTAATTATGGGAAGAATATTTGTTGGGAAATTTTCTCTCACGAAGCAATGAACGTCATGCATTTTAACTAACTACTGGTGTTGAGAGAGGTGGTATTAATGTCTAATATTTCTGGCCTAATTTGCTCCAGCTCATGTGCTTTCTGTTTAGGACACAGGCAGTAGAGGACGTTCACAGTGGTCCGCTCTGGCTTTGCTGCCATCTTCCAGGGCCATGATGATCCCCTTACTGTGTGAATGCGGAGGATACCAGTGTTTTGGGAGACGGTTTTGGTGGAGAAGCTGTTTGCCTGACTCCAATATCCACGATTTTGGAGAACAGTAAGTCATGTAAGAGACTGTAGTTTGGTTTTCTAATCTCATATTCAGTTCCTTCTCAGTAGATCCAACCAGTACTCTTTCTGTGTAAAGCTACCTTGCTCTGGTTTGTTTTGACTTTGAGTAGGATCTTTATTTTATTGAATGACTGCTTTACTTCAGTTTGCCTTGTTCTGAGGTCTTTGGCTGACCCAGAGAACCATGAAAGGTATATTTAATAAAAGACCGCTGCATTTCAGTGAAGTGAGTTCACCATGTAACACTTTTCAGTGGTGCACATAAAATAAAGACTAAACCAAGGAGAGTAATACCTTGGATGTGGCCTCGAGTGAATTTCCTCATGGACTTCACTGCTGAGTGTGGTGTTTTCTGATTTTCCCATTAACAATAACATTTTTTGGAACACATCCTCTTTCTCATTCAGTAGTGATATTGTGCTTACGTACAACATAGAGTGAAGTGTATGCTACCAAATCTCATTCCTTGACATGAGTGTCAGTAGGTTAATACTGTTGTAGGGATTTTGTAGAGAACTTTAGTGCAGATTGTTTTACCACAAGAAGCTTTTCTAAGAATTTTCCTTCATACTGTTTAAAGTATTTATGTTCACACAAAATAAATCCCCTGACCTGTAAGTAAAATACTTTCTTCATAAAAGGTGGCCTGTTCTTGAACTGTCTTTCCTCTGCCCTGATTTCTGACTCTGTGTCACTTCCCCATAATAAAGCTGCTGCTTTATAATGCTCAAGGTACCTTGAAAGGATAGCGCTGTGTTTATGACTGAGCATGGTTTGCATTGGTAAAAGTTCTGATTCTTTGTCATGGGCAACTGAAAATAAAACACTAGAAAATGTAAAAAACAGATGTTCGGCCTGCCACAGGAGTTCCTAATTTCTGCAATATTTATATCCCAGAGCTGTCCTTTCTTCATGTGATCAAGGTTCTTTTTTTATTAGAGATGTGCCAAGCCATAAAGACCATTCCGCCTCTTTAGCTGTGTCTGTTACCTCTACGTGTGAGAAGCAGGAAATGACTGCAGAGCACAGTATCCTGCAAAGGATTATGATTGGACTTGCCTGCTTGCATTTTGGCATTGCTCGGAGGCTGCTGTCAGGTTTTAGGGTTGCAGTGTGCAAGGTTCAATATAGAATGCAGGTTTGTAAGCTTGCAGTCCTAATGCTACTGAGCTGAAGGATCACTTGCCCCACTGTGCAAAAACAGCTTTGCCTGAAAGCAGACTTCAAGAAGCGATCATCCTACTCCCAGTTTTAGTCATCCTTGTATGGTATACTAAGAGATGGCAAGGGGATCTGCAGTGCTAAAGTGCCTTGCCACGTGCTGATCTGGTTTCTCTGTAACAATAACGAATTAGTCACTCATACCAGCACATCTGGCTTGTCCTGGGTGTGTTATTTATGGCCATTCAGATGCTGACGTGGTCTGGCAGTTGAAACATAGGCTTGCTACAATGACATGCTGTATATTGTAGGATCTGACATAGACCTGAAAAAATATCCCTTTAGATGTTGTTGGGTTTTGATTGTCTCAAATTGCCTCTTAGCTTTTTAGTTGTGGACAGCAGCACTGTTAACACTACTGTTTGCTAAAAAAAAAAATCAATACAAATCACAGCAGATCTTAAAGTATGGTTGAGGTCAAAAAATAGTTAAACAAGTGTATTGAAAATGTTTTTGTGCCTACTGAGATACAGAAATTGTCTCAGTCAGATTACACAGATGTAACTCACTTTAAAAATACAGCCCATAGAGTGAAAATAATTCAGTGACAATCTGGAAGTGATTTTGGTGCTTCTTTTCTGATTGTAATCATTCAGTTGAGTTCATACTTCTGGGTTTGCAGCACATAATGTTGCACCACACAAAGCCAACTCAACACACTGCAGTTAGAGCAACTGATACTGGGAGTACAGTTGTCTGCATGTTGGTTGCTGTGTTTCTAGCTACTCTAAGCCATGCTGGAAAAAGAAATCCAAGAGGAGTATCAGGTCAATAACAGACCCATGCTTGTAGGAGGGTCTGCATTGTTAATTACAAATTGCTAACAATTGTAACTGAAATGCTGAAGGGTAATCCCATGCATACATCCAAGACACAAAATTGTTGTAGGATATTTGCCAAAATCAGTACTAGAGAATGGCTGTGGAATTCATGGCTGCTAAAGATTATCGTGAGAAGCAACTGATTTGCTGTAAGGTGAAGATGGCATTTGGTTTTCCATTATTTACATTGTCATACTTGCAGTTTTCAGTGATGGAGTTTTTAAGACTAATAGTTAGATGACAAATACTGGATTATGAGGCTAGGTTTGAAGCAAAGGAGACTGATGGGAAAGAAAGGTGTGTACAAGGAAGACAGTTGTTCCTGAGAGCTGTAAGGTTGTCAGGTAATGGGAGAGGAAGTTTACAGAATCACAGAATCATAGAATTGTTTAGGTAGACTGCATCAATAAAAGAAATAAGAGTTGCTGTTGTCTTCTGAAAGTCCCGGTGCTTCCTTGAAAGAAGTATGTGTGATGGTTGGCCTTCAGATTGCCTTCTCCCATGCTGCTGAATGAAACTTTGAAGAATTTCTCCAAAGAAGCACATCACCAGAGAGCAGAACTGATTTTTTTGTGTTATTTGGCACATGTAGGGATGAGTGTGTTGGAACTGGCTACGGAAAAATTGTGTTCAGCCTCTCTTGATATAATTTTTCCTTAGCTCTTTGAGAAGGGCTGAGGTTCTCACAGAAGAGTTCCCCTCATGCTGATTTGCATCTCCAGTCTGCAGAAGGGAGAGTTTCCTTGCTGGCTGATGCGACAGAATCATAGAATCACAGAATCATAGAACAGTTTTGATTGGAAGAGACTTTCAAGTCCTATCAATATCACTAAACCATGTCCCTCAGCACAACATCTACCTGTCTCTTAAACAGCTCCAGGGGTGGCGAATCAACCACATCCCTGGGCAGCCTGTTCCAATGGCTAGAAACCCTTTCAGTAAAAAAATTCTTCCTAATGTCCAAACTGAACCTCCTCTGGTGCAACTGCAGGCCATTTCCCCTTGTCCTATCACTTGCTACTAGAGAGAATAGACCAACCCCTGTCTCGGTACAACCACCTTTCAGGTAATTGTAGAGAGCGATAAGGTCTCCCCTCAGTCTCCTCCGTGTTAAACAGCCCCAGATCCCTCAGCAGTTCCTTGTATGACACAAGCTCCAAATCCTTTACCAGCTTGGCAGCCACCTCTGTACCTTCTCCAGCACCTCAGTGTCCTTCTTGTAGTGAGGGGCCCGAAACTGGACACAGTACTTGAGGTGTGGCCTCACCAAAGCTGAGTCCAGGGGTATGATCACCTCCCTGCTCCTGCTCACAGCACCATTCCTGACACAGGCCAGGATGCCGTTGGTCCGAGTGTTGCTTGGGGAAAGGAGGCTGTTAGGACGAGTGGAAGGCAAGAGTGCTATCAGCTCCTCTGCTTTCTCTTCTGCAGAGGAATTTCACAGAGACATGCGTCTTAACCATATCTCACCAAACTCCCTGCTCCTATCTTCTCTGCCAGAGAAGCTGAGAAAAGAAAGCTCCTGCTTGTCCAGACTGGTGCTTCTCCATCAATCTTGCCCTCAAGAGATCCTTCAGAGAAACCTTTGATGTGAGATTCCCAGCATGACCTCAGGCTGGGCTGAAGCATGGTCCAGCGGTGTCTGAAGATGGGGCGGGTGTCCCTCATAGCTCCTATCAGGAAAGAATTAGAATGTTTCATTCTTGTAAGTGATACTTTTTTGGGTAAACATCTCTGGGTTCCTGTGATGTGTAACTAATGGAGTGCTAAACTCTCAGGGCTGGTTTAAGACTCAGAAAGTACACGTGTTGCCAATCCATCATGTTCTTAATACTAATTAACATAGCAGGGACACAATAAAGCCCCAGAACCTGCACACATTACCCAGCTCACATTACCACTCTGTAACAGTGTCTCTATTGACCTAACAAAAGCACACATTGGAAAAACGAGACATGGTCTCTTCTGACTGAGCTAGACCTATTCAGCCAAAGAAGAGAGCTGAGGACTCTCATTTATTGTTGTTCATTATTATTCTGGTATATCATAGAACAGAGCTCCCAAATAATGTGCAATGACATTTCTACCTTGCCAGCGTTTGTGTCGGTTACATGCTGCTGGGCAGGCAGCCCTAATGCAGGCAGAGCAGCCACCGGCTCGTTGGGAGATGTGATTGCATTGGAGGGCAGGTTCTGCTTCCACACAGGTAAAAAGAAGACCTTTTTTGTCAATTTACATCCTCGCTATTTGCAATTCAGGTACAATGAAAATTTTAGTGTTCCTAAACCTTTATAATGTAATTGTCCTTTGTTTCCAAGATTAAACTCATTCTGGTGTGGAAAAAGAAAAAAAAAAGGGGGGTAACAATATGATTGAAATTCATTTTTGGCTAGAAAAACTTTTCTTTTTAGGTCCTAGAAAAATTTTGCTTGTATTAAAATACACTGACATCCCTGTAATATACTCATCTTAATGAACGGTAATTCCAATGATTTTAAGAGAGCATGATATACAGCCAAATAAAAGCTGGAAGATATCCGAACAGCAAGAGATCAGCACATTTGTGTTGCAGTGATCCCTAACTGGACGCAGTCTGGCTTTGTAAAAGTTGGAGGCAAGTCACCATTTACTTCCAAAATCTCATGGTTAGGATTTTATGGTGCCTTTGGCTGAAATCAGTAAGAGTTCGTTCACCAGCACGTGAGGCTGGGGTGTATCTCCTGTCATTACACATCCTTCAGTGGGCTGATTATGGAGAGCACTAATTTAATCACTGTGGCATGAAATTCTGGTACCTTCTGGAAGTGATAATAAGTTAAGGTAAGTCAGTACACCACTACAAAGAGCTAGACCTTTGGGTATGTCCTCATGTTTTCTTACTTCTTGGTTAAAAAAGTAGATGATTTTTTTTTCCTGAACTAATCATTAGGGTGTGTCTTGCTATCACAAATGTATTGTGAAAGATTTTCCTCATCACTATTTAGAAAAGGGAGCTAGTAATTTATAGCTATATACCCCTCTAATTGTGTACAACCCAGGTCTCTAATGTGTGATTAAATCAGATGGTAACAGCTCGCTGGATGTTCTGGCTGAGGTGTTGATGTTTCTGTGCTGCAGTCTGGTATGGGATAGAAAATGTCCCCTATAGACCAGGAAAGTGGACCCTAAAAATAAAATCCTTCAGGTGGAATTCACAGAAGAGATGGAGATAGGTAGTGCCAGACCAATGTCAGTAAGGTAGTGCTGCCCCAGCCCTGCGGCACAGCAGATCTTCTTACCTCCTCTCTAAGGTGAATAGTTGAAGAACTGGCAAGAAATTCTTTAAACCCAGTGTTTTGTGATTCGTACTGCCACAGAACTGGTCATGCAGAGTAGACTGAATCTCTGTAACGCCCGTTGTCTTCTCTTTTAAGTCAAAATGAATTAAATTTGGGCCTTATCCAAGTTCCCAGTTGACATAGTAGGCTTTCTGTTGACTTCAGCAGATCTGGTTGAAGCTCTTTACTTCTAGAATTGGTTAATTTTATTCAGTGAGTGGTTTGACACTTTGTGTAGTTGATATCATGTTGGATGGCCAAGGACCGTGAATTACTCAAGTGTCACAGATGTTAAATCATAAAGTAGATGACAGTGTGCTTGCTATGACACATGATCTTAGCACAGTTTGTGGAATAGTCTTTTTTATTATTTCAAATAATCATAAGTGCTGAAAAAATACCATATGTAAAATAGCATTTTTGAGTACAATGCATCCAATGTTCACATCTGCAACATGTTAAGCTCAGACTTATGCCCATTTAATCTTAAGGATTTCAATGGGGTGTCTGTATGGAATGAAAGGAAGAGTTTGATCCCAGAAAATTCAATAGCTGCGCCTTTCAGGAAGGCTTTATGCCTTATATTTTCACCTAGATTTGAGTTTGTACTAATAAACACAGCTTTTATTAAATATATATTTATGATACATTCCACACTAGCAATGGTCTGTCTAAGGTAGGAATAATTTTTATGTATTGTTTCCTTCTTTCTTTAATGATTTCAGAAAACAGCTTATCTAGATAAATCTGGCCTATGGCTGTGTGTTAAGACACAATACTAAATGCCGGTCAGGACGGGCTCTATCTGCACACATAACCAAGATATCTTTTCCAACAATCAGATTCAAGCCAGGGAATGAGCAGGTGCACCTGTGAGAGGAAGAGTGTTTGGAGAAGTTACAGCTCCTGTGTTCCCCTTCAGAGATGTAAGTCAGAACAAAAATGAATACCTCAGACCTTCTCCCTTCTGCTATGGACAAATTCACAAGATGGGACAGAGGTACATCTGTCCAACAGGAGTGCTTGCAAAACCACTTCTTAGCACTGCAGCCAAGAGTGCATCAAAGGTGGAGCAAGAGAAGCAGTAAATGAGGTTCTCCTAAATGTCCCTTAGCACACAGGTGCTCTGTCCATCCAAGGCACCAGATTCTCTATTGTGAGTGCAGTGCCATCCCTTCAGAAGGTGATCCTCGCGTCACCCCTCCATTTATATTACTCTGAGAGGAGTCAGAAGTCCCAGTGGTGGCAGCTGACACAAAGAGACAAAGGCTAGCAGCAGCCATACTCATTGCCTCTCCAAAATGCTTAGTAGGAATGATGTGTGGACCGAGTGTAGTATGCTGGAAACTTCCCCGGATACAAAAAATTTTGCCAGGCTGGCTGGCGTACTTAAAACGCCTTCAGTGCAAGGATTCTACTTTCAAAGCCCTAAATATAACTGGCTTGATCTCTGTACTCCATGAGCTTTTTGATTCTGCCAGTCTTGTCTCTGAACTTGGCCTCAACAAAGCAAAACATGAGATGGGGGAGGGGGGAAGAAATAAACCCCAAACACCAATATAGGATCAGATTTTATTTGTATAGCTGCAGAAGTCTCTCCCACATTAAACACCACCTAAAGCCTTCTGGAAGTGGGGTCTGCACCCATAAATGCTTGATTTTAAGTATGCGAGGAGTTTGGGATGCATCAGCATCATCATACCTGCTGTATTGGGGGTTCATCCTTTGCTTTCGTGTTTCCTTGGCTGATGTTCAAGACCAAAGTGAGTGGGAGTTCAAAGCACCTGCACATGTCACAAATCTCCTGCCCCATGGAATTACAACAAAGGCTCACTGGATTTTCAGGTAGGTGGCAAAATCCATCACAGAGCTTCAGCGGAAACGTTGCAGGTGGGGATATACTAAACTGTGTTTTCTGCACAGTTTTCAGAGAGCCAAAGTGTCTCACACTCACTCTGACATGCTGTGAGTGCTGAACAGATAGATCCCACTCACCTCTTCCACCTCTACCATTTTGGACATCTCTATACTCCATAGTGGACCTATAGTGAGCAAGAGTTCGATACTTCTGTTTGCATGGTGCAGTGTCACGCTCCACAAATAGTTCTGGAAACTGTCTTGATAGTAGGAGTATAACAAACAGCCTTTAATGTGGCCTAGATACCTGCATGTATCAATATGGCCTGTGTGACTTATTTAAATGATATATTACAAGATTCTGATGCTATTTTTCATCCTGACTAATACCTCAGGTCATACTATTAATTTCAGTAGAACTACTCAGGGACTGCAGTTTTACCTAGTAAGTAAGAACACAGTTTGGCTAGTTACAGTTATGCGATTGAATTTTTACTGCTAAGCACAACATGGTCTACACAACTTATTTGATTTAGCAGGTGTCTTACTGGCATTTTAAATATTTTGCATACGATTATGAAGTATCCCAAGGGGGAAAAACCACACCGCAAACAGTATATTAGTAAGACTTCTCACTGTTCTGCTAAAGTATGGCAATTAAAAAGACAATTTACGTTGCAAAGAGTTGACCCATACTTTCCAGGACCGTAAAATAACCCCTAAGCTCCATGCTTTCTGCATCTGGTTGATATTTGAATAAAACTGCCAGAGTGCAAACAAGTTTTGAGACAACATCTTCAGCAAACTTTGCAGTGACTCTAAAAATATTCTTGGCTAAGTTACTTTTTAAGGCCGTATGTTGAAAACACGAAAACCAAACCCCAAAACTTCAGTAGAATTTATTGCAACAAGAGATTTGCCAAACTACTTAAGACATTTGGGAAGATTATAGTAAAGTACATTAGTTGCTGACTTGACAATTTGCTGTGCTCGCTGCTTGTATAGTGGATTTTTGATATTCATGCTGAGAGTTGATCCAACTTTCTAGTAAGTTTTAGCACGAGACCTGCCAAATGTCTGCTGGCTTATGAAATGCTGGCAAACCAAAGGTCAGACTTCTTTATGAGCTGCAACAAAGCTGCTGTGGATGGCACACAAGCCCTCCTCATGGCATTTTTCTTGCTTAAATTGAAAGTGCCAGCACAGGATTGGGTAAGGACTGGTTTGTCCTGCTTTTGACTTAGAGTCTCTCTAGGTCTGCCCCCATGTCCCCTGGCTACAAATCTGGAGGCTGCAGAAGGAGTACTAGTTCCACTGAGCTGTGTTTCTTCTTTCCTTTTTCTAACGACCACCATACCTCTGTGATTGTGTTAGTGGAGGCATGGGCCAGAACATGCCTTCCTGGTGCAGCCCCGATGAGTGGACAGAGCCCCAAGACACAGAGGGCAAACCCGTCCTTCCTTCACTGCCCGCTCTCCCTTCCTCTCCAGGAGCTCATCCCTTCCTCCAGACAGCTGCTAGGGTGAAAATTGTTGTAGGTGGGAAACACTGTGCCTGATCCAAAGCTGTCTATGTCCGTGGGATACCTTCTGTTGACACCTTCAGACTTCCCATTACATGTTCCCTAACTGTACCCGAAGTGGCAATTCTGCCCTGCTTTCTGTTATTGCTTTTGATATCAATCCAGTTTTACATGACTGAAGAATATCCTGGTATGATATGCAAGTCTCCCTATAAAGACTAACCCTTGCCCTCCTTGCCAAAGCAAACATTCTTACAAAGGCAGTGGAATCACTGTCACAGTCAATAAAATTTGCTTCCATATCATGCTATAGTAAACACATTACCTCGAAATTTTTTACATCCTTATTATATGCATTTATTATATTTATTTGACTGTCATGTAGTAGTAACAGAAATTTCCTCCTCTGACTCTGTACCTAGCAGCTTTACAAACATGTTATGTAGCAGTGCATTAAAAATCCCGAAAAATTAAATGCTTGTTTTAAACACAAACATAAAAAACCCCAACTTGTTTGTTTACAGCATTTTAAGGTACAATCGGTTTAGAAAGTACTGTGTTGTGAATAAAAATCTTATCCGGGTTTACCTTAGTGTAAGTACTGTTTAGAAGAGACAGAGGGAGTCAGATGCAGGAAAAACAACCCAACAACAAAAAAACCCACTACATTTTTATGGAAGAAAACTGCAAAAGAAATCACAATTTTTACTGTTCGGATAATACTGGAAAAGTTGGTTTTTAATTTTCTTTTTTCTTTTCCCCCTCGCCGCAATTCAGATCACCGGGGAAATCTCAACGTCTTCGCTGGAGCAAGTACACGGTAGACTTCATGCTCTGCGGGGGAGAACCCTTTCTCACAGGGCCCGCATCCTGGTCCTAAGTGTGTGGTTACGGGTCCCTCACACCGTCGCTCCGTGGCGCGCACAGGACGGGCAAGGCGTGAGCCCCTGGCTGTGCACCGAGACCCTCCCAGGGCCGGGGAAGGAGGGAAAGCGGAGGTCTGGTCTGAGGCAGAGGCAATTTGTTTCAGATTAACTGGTAACATCTCTGACCAAACACGCGGAGGGGATCTCCCGCGTTTGGCAATGTAATCTGCTCCCGACGGCGCGGGGAGAGGGCAAGATCAAAGCATTCCTCCTGGGGAAATTGCACCTGGGGCTGCCGTTTGGTTAGCCTGCCCTAACCTCGCTAATAAATTTGCCGGGAAGAAACGGAGGGTTCGGGAGGCGAGGAGCTGGAGGATCGCGGCCCCTGCACCTGCACGCCCGCCATCCCCGCCGCACGGGAGAGCGATGCAGAGCAGGGCCCGGCGCTGGGCTTTCGAGGGAGATCTATTCACAGCCTTTGCCATGTCCTCGGGGTCGCTCTTTTTCTCCGCTTTTCAGGGTCAGGACACTGCTGCGAGTCGTGCAGCACCCGCCGCCTCCTGCACGGCCTGAGGACCCATCCCTGGCCCCGCAGTCAGGGTCTGGCACACCCCCACCTCACCTCTAGGGGGGCAGCTCCAGGGAGTGTTTAAGCGCTGGGGGTGAGAGGGAGGCAAGGGCGAGGGTAGTGTGCGGAGGAGGCTCTGAAGGACCCCAGGAGCATCCCTGCAGCCCCTGCTGCGGGG
>NW_009731522.1:0-1040 GCF_000703405.1 Apaloderma vittatum | reverse complement strand
CGTCCCCTCCAGGCGGGGCCCCGCTCCTGCCTGTCGGTGGAGAGGACAGGGGCTGGAGGGCAGCGCGAATGCGCGGCGGAGCCGAAGGCGGACAAGAAGAGCAGAGAAGAAAGTTACACAAACACGCTTTAAAATCATGGCTGGGTTTCACAGTTCCCTGTGGATAAAGTAAACAGGAGGCGAACCGTTTTGTAATTTACTCCAGCAGCCCGCAGAATCGTACTTTGTAATTTGGTGTCGGTTTACAAGCAAAAGGGACTTCTGTTTCCTAACCTAGCAGGTCCTTTGTCATGCTTGTGCCTTTTAAGAGGGACCCCAAGGGGGAAAGTGGAATTCCTTGGGTATTTGCCTTTTAGTCATGCTTGTAAGTCAAACAGTAGCCAGGCTCTGTTTCGGGATGAATAATACCTGCCGTCGTGAGATGCGCTTCCCTCTCCCCGCTCTCCCGGAGCGAGCGCTCGGAGGAGGCGCAGCCCGTAGAGGACAAATAAACCCTCGGGGCAAATGCTTCCCGCTTCCCTTCCCTGCAGGTGCCCGCAGCCCGCGGTGCGCAGGCAGGGGAATGACAGCGGTGCCCTGTCCGGGAGGCAACGGGGCTGGGAGCTACGGTGGACAGGCGGGCAGCGGATCCCACGGCTCTCACCGTTCCTCTCGCCTCGCTTCCCTGCCAGAGCAGGGATTTTCCACGCCGAACCGGTGACCGGCAAACGGTCCGTGCCGACCGTGAGTGGATGCCCGTGTTTACCATGTACCTGAACATTATTAGTATTTATTACTCATACACGCTGCTCAGGGGAAGAGCAAAATATTTTCCCTTTTCGGAGAATAGTTTCGGACGTGTGTTCTGCGTATCGTTAGTTTTTCGATCAGCACACTGGTGAGGAACCGACGCTCTCTCACACGCCCTGCTTTTTTATTATTTTTATTATGTGTGTTATTTGTTTTATTAATACTTTTTATTTGTTTATTAATCTTGTTTATTTTATTACGTTTATTATTTTCATTATGTTTAATTTTTTATTATTTTTATTATTTTTTGG
>NW_009731521.1:47665-52310 GCF_000703405.1 Apaloderma vittatum | reverse complement strand
CGTGCCCGAGGGAGCGCGGCGAGCCTGGCAAGCCCGACACTGTTCTTCCTCCCGGCCCTTCTCGGGAAGCCCGCCGCGGAGAGCGGTAGCTGCCCGCGCAACCGGAGTGGAGTAACGCTGTGTTCAGCATGAAAGTTCAAGAGATTAATTCAGATCAGCACCGGGGCTTGAAGGAAAATGTGGTGCTTTAACCAAAAAAAACCAAAAAACAAGGTAATGAGCGCAGAGCTTTCACTGGAGACCTTGAACTCCTGCGCCGGAGCCCGCGGTCAGGATGCGCGGCTGCTGTCCCGCGCTGGGCAGGAGGACGGCGGCTGTTCATTCAGTGCTGAGGCATCTTCAGTGCAGAGACTTCTTAAAAGAGCTTAAGGTGTTCTGCTTTAAATTTAAAATAAAGTCTGCCTCCTGATATTTTAATTACCCTTTTACTTCACAGGATGGTCTCACGAGATGAAACTCAATTTCCGGAGTGGCCTGAGGGAACAATCTAAAACTTCAGAGCAATAACTGTCAAATACTGTGTCTTAACGGGGCAAATTCAAACAGCGTAGGATGAGGGAGCTTAAGAGAATAGAGAGCACTACTGAGCAGGGACTTCTCTAGGGCATTTATGTGGAGAGCCTTGCAAGAGACTGCACTTCCTAATAGTGCTGTTTCAGTTGTTAAATTGAAGCATCTCAAACGGAGCTTCTCTGATAATGCTGCTTTGAAAATAAAAGTACCAACTGTGAAAGCAATGATAAATACTAAATGTGACCTCATTTGGTATGTATTTGCCTGAAAGATTGTACAGTTAGTTCAAAGGGAAAACTGCAAAGGAGTTAAAAAGGAAAAATGTAGCATTTTAGTTGTTTAGAGCCATTACATTGTCAAAGAGTTTCCCTCTATGCTACAGTAGGCCAAAATACATGGTAGATTGCTTTTCAATGGAGATGATATTTGCATGGCAGGAATCTTTTGTCCAGCTTAGCATGTACAGTTACCAACAGCACCATTGATATACTTGTGTTTGGTGTAGTAGGAATCCTTTTTTATTAGAAAGCCTTCTCATTTAGACTGCAGTATATCAACATCAGTTGATGTTGAGTGCAGCTTACCCAGCTGGTGTGTGCATTGTGCATCATTCTTTTATTAAGAATTTGAAGTCTTCAGAGGCTTAGACAAACAGCAGAACATCCACCTCTCAAAAAAGGCTTTCTTCCTACTTTAATACAGTGATATGTGGTATTTGCCCAAGCCATGTTTCCCTTTCTCTAAGCATGACAGCTTAGAGATAAAATCAGTCACTCTTCAAATATTTAACACATGGTGGGAGCGTGGCAGTGAATTCTGAGGTGATCTACATTGTGCAACTCCAGTTGCCTCCCTGCCTCGTCCCCTTTGCCTCCCTGCAGTTAGACAGGTTCTGCTCTAAGATGGAGTTGGAGGATGGAGTCAACACAGGAACCTGGTTAAAGTGTATTCATCACTTTAACCAGGGAAGAAAACCCCAAACAAACGAACCAACAGAAATATGCAAACCCACTCCCATACAGTTTAGGTGAGCATCACATTTGTGAGACAATGTGTGTGCTGGAAAATGATTTAAATTGAACCAAAGCAATCTGTGTTTCAGTTCTTGCCTAGGAACTTTGGAATCTGGAGACTGGGACTTTTTTTCTGGTTTAAACTTATTGCCAGTGTAAGGTACTGAAGTAAAGATGCAACTTAGAACAGGGAGAGTGAGCTTGCCAGGAGCTAAAGAAACCTGTACTGAGATTTGCTACCAGAGTCTTCTTTGTCTGTCAGCAAACTAGAAGTTTTTGCAGGTGCAAGCACCTGTGATCCTACTTTAGAGATATCCCGGGCTCTATTAATACGTCCCCAGAAGTCCCTGGTGTAAGATCAAGCTCCTGGATACTTCCTGACTTTTTTCATTCCTGTGATTCTGAGCTGCTGTTGATCCATCTGGACTTCTGTGCCTTTGCAAACCTCTCTTTGTGGGCTTAATTTTGTCATTTCATTAACTAAAACAGTGGCATATTCTATTACCATACAGACCCGTCTTAATACCATAATTTCCAAGACAATAGAGGTGCTATTACTTTTCACCAGTTACTACGATATAATAATTTGTATGATATAATAATTTGTAGCTGCATTTTAGAGCATCGTATCTTCTATCAGACAAAACTTGTACCTATTTTGTGTTAGGATAGAGGAATTCAAACAGATTTAGTGATTTGGTTTAGGTATCTATGAAATTTTGGCAGTGAACACTCATATTTCAGAGTAAAAGTAATTACCATGAGTAGCACCTCCTTATCAGAAATAAGAACTCTATAGAGATGTGTGTACATATCTTGCTTTGGAAGAGGGCCACCACATGCAGAGGAATTGCAGTAAGTATAACCTACCTTAACCCAACCTTAACATTTAATTGCATGGTTCTGCCACTCTGAGAGTTTTATACCAAGACAAGATTCCTGCTTTTTTTAAATCATGAAGGACCAGGGCATGTATATGGCACTGCAGCTGCACTGCTGCATGTGCAGCCCCCAGTCATATGTGTATGACTGGTGCACAGTCCTACTGATGGTACTGAATGCTGAGAGAGTTGTGTTACTTTAATGTTACATTTTTTAATCTGACATAGAAATAACTGGCACAAAAGTCTGAAATTATAGAGGTACTTCAGTAAACTCTTGAGGACTTCCAGCTTAACAATTGCGTATACATGGCCTTATATAGGCATGCTTGGAAAAGTCACATTTGTGTACAAGCAAGACTTAAGTTGTGTGGTGCAGGACAAACTCCTTTGAATCTCATCTGCTATCCCCTTTGTTATTTGTGGAGTAAATAGGTGCAGGCACTTTTAACTTGAAATGATCCTTTTCTGTTGCAATCAGTCATGACTGGTTAGATCCCTTTAAGTTGCCTCTGCTGACAAGGTTAATCCTGTCCTAATCATGGCATCCACGTGTGACCTCTTTGCCCTGTATCCCGTAAACCAATAAATGTGAAAGCCAGTCATTAAAAATTAGATCCATCTTGCAATTCCTTAGGGATAGGGAAGAATTAGTCATCCTCAACTCTGTTTTCTCCTATTTTTTTTCCTCTTTTTTATTCCAACTAAAATGGGAGCCTTTTGTTAATATAGTATAATGCAAACAATATCAGTGCAGTGGAAACATTCACTTATTTGAAGCACGTACAAAATTTAGATTTTAAATAATAGAAGTCTTTAGCCCTCCAAAGTCCTTCATATCTTTGATTAAACATAACTTAGTTTTTAATTTTATATCTTGTTTGAAAGTCCTGTGTCTGGAATTTTTCTTGTTCATTTGGAATAAAAAAACTATTAGATGAGCTTAAAGGATGGTTAGCTTTGGCAAACACAGCTCAAAAGAGCAAGGGAGGGAAGTGAATTTGGGCTGCGTTCTGTGTCTCTCTGTTCTTAACAGGGTCACATAAGCCATGCCAACAGCGTATGAGATGTATTGTGTTTGCTGACTTCAGTTATTTAAACTGTTGGCAGAATAATGCTTACAGAGGGCCGGCATAAATAAAAGATAAGAGGCGAGTAAAGAAAATGAAAGACAGATAGAACTTGGTGAAGCCAGGCAGCATGCAGATGTATGTGGAAGTGTGGGAGGGATTCTCTGTGCATTTTCTTTGTTCTGCCTTTCTCAGCAAAGGGGACTTTTAAGCATTCATCCATCTGCATTTACTGCAACAGCAAAACAGCAGCTATGCTGAAAGCTTGAAAGGAATTAAACAAGTGTCTGTTAAAGCCATACAGATATTTCTGGAATAATAGCTTTTTTTACAGAACTATATTGAGTGGTAGTTGTCCAGCCTCTGAATAAATACAAATGCTGAATAAATCTAGATAATCTACATAAACAAAGTATTTATTTGTAAGATTAAAAATTCTCTGAAGAGTGCATACCTAATCAAACATAAGCTGGGCCTTAAAACCTCTCCACTACTGATAGTATTGAATCGTTTTATGATCTGAGTAGCCCACAACTCAGTAGGACATTTCCACCACAGTATGTTTCTTGATTAAAAACAGCAAAATTTTCCACCAAATATAAAACTTTGCTTTTACTGCAGTCATTAAAATAACTCCAAGAAAAAACAGTAAAATCACTCAGTCCATATAAAAATGCACATATTAACTACAAGTTATTTAATGAGAAGTTAGGCATCCAAATTGCCTGAGCATTTTTGTTACTTCAGTGTTTCACAAAAAATTGCTTTGATGCAGCAGAGATGTTGGGTTTACAGGCCTGCAGCATCAAAATGCAACTTTTCAGAGGTTTGGCATTCTTGAGGTACTTTGAAATAATCTCTTCAATAATTACCTGTCAACAGCCTTCATCTGTTCATTTTTAGGATAATGGATTAGGGTCTCTGAGAGGAGTGCACATCAGACCATTCAAAGACATGGTTAAATCAGTGGGTCCACTGAAATATTTTAAGGGGGTCTTAAAATCTCTAGGATGCCATCTGCTTTCTAGTTTTGCAATATTGAGACACGAAACAGGATAAAGAGGAATGCAACTGTATTTTTATACAGTAAAAATACTCTAAAACATAGGCACCATGAAGATCTCCTTCATTGTACCATTGCTGAATAGAATGGCCTGTGCTTTCCCTA
>NW_009731521.1:31075-47634 GCF_000703405.1 Apaloderma vittatum | reverse complement strand
AAGTCCGGATATAGATTAATTTTCAACCATATACATACAATGCACATACAAAATGTGCAATCACCTTATTGCTTGGTGCTTTCTTGCTGCAGTTTATTTGTACACTATGGAACCCTGAAACTAAGACAACTGAATCTTTGCAGGTGTTGACTTTACTCTGGCTCTTACAGTGCTAGATGTGTTCAGAGCAAAATAATTTTAGATGACACTGACTACAAATTCTACTCAAATTCTACTTCTTCCCTTACTAGTAGAATAAGATATGGATGTTGTTTTTTCAATTTTCTTTTGTTATTTATCATTTGTCACTTTACAAACAAATTGACAAATGTTTGACTGTAATAGCTTACCAGTGCCTATAAAGCATAAAATTAATTTATATGTTGCTTTATTATTATTTCTTTTAGACAGGAGTCCTAGAAAAGGGCTCGAAGTTGCCATACTGACAGCCGTTCTTGTTCACTGCTCAGGGCCATATGCTCAGAGGACAATGAAAACACGGAAGACAGTTAAGCCCCCACATTCTGCATAAACCACCATAGTCTATGAACCTGCACAGGTAAATTATATACAGTCTCTCTTGAATCTTCCTAAATTCCCAGCCCTTATTTTATCTTGTGTCAAGATTGCAGTCTAGTCATTGTTCATAAAACCCCTTCCTTTTCCTTCCTCCCACTGCCTCACCTTCCATCGCAGTTTCACTGAAAATTGTCTCATTTTAGCATTGCAAGAAGCAGTAAATACATATGCCCCAGCTGTCTTCTTCACACTATTCAGTATTTTGTATATTTTTAATAATATCTCTTCTTACTCGTATGCCTTCTGAAGTCAGTAGTCTGAAAAGCTTAGTCTGTCTTTGAGTCTGACTTATTTCTGCCTTATTCTGTTTCAAGATTAGATTCACCACAACTGACAATTCATCAGCAGCATAAAGAAGCCAGATCTATAAGCAGATAATATCACATGAACTTTAGAGTCATGTGGGGAAAAAAACAGCATTCACTATTACAGACATCCCAAATAAGTGATATTTCATTAGTTACCTAGACTGGAAATAAGTCCTGTCTATATGGTAAAAACAAGTTACCATTCTACTTACTTACAATGTAAGTACAACGGATAAGGCTAAACACATTTTTGTCGGGCCGTAGTCAACACTCTCAGCCTATCTCATCATTCTAAAATGCTGCTACTCAAAAATAAAAGGATTATGAGGGAGATCATGAAGACAATTTCCCAGCATCCCATATAGAATGTTTTAAGTAGCCATATTTTTTTTCACATTGATTTCTCCAAAGCATTTTTGCATTTGTGTTTCTTGAGTATTAGCGTTCCTTAAGGTTGGGAGGGGCCTCTGATGGCCATCTGATCCAACACCTTGCTCAAAGCAGGGCCAGTGTAGACCAGTTTGCTCAGACTGTATCTAGTCAAGTTTTAAACATCTCAAAGGACAGAGATTCCACAGACCCCTGGGCAACCTGTTGCATGGCTTGACTGACCTTGTGCTTAAAAATTTCTTCTGCTGTCTTTCGCTCTTTCACTGCATGTCTCTGAGAGGAGCCTGGGTCTGCCTTCTCAGTACCCTCCCATCAGGTGGCTGGAGGTGGGGAGTGTGACACCAAGTGGCTGAGCACAGGTGGCCGGGCTGGTATCACACTGCTCTGATGGGAGGTTTCTAAAAGATGCTCAGGCAGCTGAAAGCAGCAAAACAGACTGAAACATGTACATTGTTGGGAGCTGCTGCCCAGCAAGGAAGCCCCAGTCTTCCTTACAGACGTCTTCATCTTACAGACGTCACCAGTGTGCCGTCTATTCAACATAGCCAGGGAAGAAGAAAATCATGAAGTTTTGAAGGACGGAGATCCCCGCAAAGAGAATGAACAGAGCAGCTTTTTAGGAACCAAGCCCTAATATTTTATAGGCTAGCAAATTACTAGAAAAATTAAGCCACAACGTTTTTGCTAGTTGTAAATGAGTGACGTTTCTCTTCATCTGCCTGTCTGGACCCTAACAGCTTAAGCTTTTTAGTAGGTGATTCTCCATCTTAAGCTGATGAACTGGCAGTGAACTTCTCACCTTCCATGTGGCATAAGTTCCTTCATTTGCATTCCTGTTCCAGTAAAACCTGTTAACTTTTACTTTTGCCCAGTCTGCAAAGGCATTGCCCATGGAAACCAGGAAAGGTAGTAATTAGTTTTTAAATAATAAAGAATTAACTTTAATTTTGTTTTGTAGCATCATCCTTGATATTCATTTGTAGACAAATGAGAACTAGAATGAAAATCTTTTGATTTTCTTGATCACTTACAAGCCAAGCAAGATAGCATTGAGATGTTAAAGCTTTGGGAACATAATTCATGCATTATACAATAAGCTGGCTTCTTGTGCTTCACTTCTGAATTGAATAACCTCACAGTTAATAGGATTACACATTATTCCAAGAACAAGAACAGGCCAGTCTTACAGAAGAGAGTGAGCCAGGAAAACGTATGCATCACTGCCCTCCTTTTCTGTTCTTTTGTGCTCTGTCATCATGTTGTTCTGCACAAATGCAGTACTTAAAAACGTAGCCCCTCACCTACAGTCATTTTCTTTGGTGCCAGTCATACCACTCTGTGACATGGAAAAATACATAGTCTATCAGAACATGTCTCTAATTGGTGTTCCCAGCCAGTCTGAGGTGTGTCTTCTCTTTAGATTGATGCTTGATTTTGGACAGAGAAGTTTTAACCTCAGTTTTTGTCCCTGTTTCACATAGTTAGGAGTATTACCACCACCTTGCAGATGTGCTTGTTCAGGATCACATTCCGGGGAACTTCTCTGGATAGAGCTGGCTATCATGTCATTTAGAAGAAAAGCTTATCATAGTTCCCTTATGTGGCTCAAGTCTCATGCAGTTTTCCTTGGAAGTTCTTCCCATGATCAGTGAATTTGTTATTTTCAGACTTTCAGTGTATAGCATTTGGGTTGGGGAGTTAAAAATCAAGCCTATTTAATGTAAGGACCACTGGCAACCATGTTTCAGTGGTAAATGTTGCTACAAATACAATTTGGCAGGGTAAGCTAGCTATATATATGTTCTATGTGCCTGAGGAGAGTTTGGGGATTGCTCTGGTTCCATGTTGTGAGGTAAACCTGCCTCTCACTACAGCTTCAGGTGGAAAAGGTAGCTCAGAATAGTCGGGGTTCTTATTTTTTTTTTCAATGCACCACAGTTTTAAAATTTAAACAAACAAACAACTGTATGCAGCCACATTAACTATTTTATAAACTTTTACTTTATATAGGTCTTTTGCAGGTAGCTCATGTGCTTTGGGGATGCAAGAAAGGAACGCTTATTCTTTGCATGACCAGAAATTTAACTTTTTGTTCATAGTGACCCTTTTCTGGCAAAAATGCTCCCAGAGACTCCCTCTGTTCCTACAGAGCCATACTCCATATTGCAGATGTCCTCCTTCATTAGTGGCCTGGGTTACTCAGTCTTGAGGAGTTATTACAGGAATCTTTGTTTTAGTCTAGGCAGTCCATTTTTTTCTGACTTCAGGTCAGATTAAAAGGTTACAATTTTGGCTGCCTCCATCAGGTTTATTATGGGCCACAGCTAATTACCGCCTCTCATGGCCAAGATCCAGGGTGACAGCACTGTACCCATTTGTCCGATATTGCAGATTCTCTTCCTTCTTCTCCAGAAGTGGGCACATGTCACTAGCAGTCCTATTTTGGTCTCCTTAGCCTTCTCCCCATTTAGTTGTGCAATTGAACCATAACCCATTACATCACTTCTGTTTAACAAAGCAGCTGGCTCGCAGATTTGTTTTCCCTGATACCCTCAGGCTGCTATTGAGCCTACAGCAAAGTGGGAGAACAGAAACATGCAGGAAATCTCCCTTTGCTTCAGAGTCTGTGGTGAGCACATTTTCTACCCTTTCAGTTCTCTGCTTCTTCCTGTTTTCCAAACCCGACTCTAGCACTTTTGGCCCTGCTCAGCAGAGGTCCTGGCCATGCAGAGTGCCTGCATGGCCATCGTTTAACTTTCTTGTGGCTGAGAAATCCTTCTTTGGTTTCTTCCATTTTTTTGTTCCTCACTAACATTGCAGAGGATACACACCAAGGAAAAGATTGCCTGTCACTTCCTAGATACCCTGGGAACATTTGTCTAAACTTGTATCGTAAAACACCATTCTTCAGTGAGGTCTCTCCCTGACTCCTTAAAGGTACTTAAGCATTCATCAAGAGCATGTGAAAGCAGCACCACCATTTCCAAACATACTGCTTTAAACATACTGCTTGGTTATTCCTCATACTAGCCATCAAATTGTATTTATTTCAAACAGAAATGCATCTGCAGAGTTATTTAGTGTTGTCTTAATATTTTACATTCCAGGAACGTACACTGGAAAGTAGATTCCTAGAAGTGACATGAGTAGGTATGAATCTCCCACAGTATCATAGAATCATAGAATGGTCTAGGCTGGAAGGGACCTGAGATCATTTTAATCCAGCCTCCCTGTCACCAGGGACTCCACATAAATGGTTTGGCTCTATTTCTCAAAACTTACTGCAGCTATTCGTGATTCAATTTTGTGCCAGAGTGAGGGAGTCAGTTATTTTCAGACAAGTAATTAGCCATTTGACCTTATTAAGAACCAGTCACATTCATTATCACTACACAAAGATATGTATTTTTGCTTCAATATGCTCTGTGTTAAACACAAACATACAGAATAGGTGCACCTTAAATTGTTACTGCCGTCACACACTTTCCAAATATCTGTCCACAGCATCCCTGTACTGTAGGGATTCAGTGGACTACCAGCTGCTTTGAGCTTCCTCATACACTATGGGTCCTTCCTAACAAGTTTTCTATTCACCCGTTGGGGTGATGCTATTTCCTTTCCTTCTGGACTACAAATTGTTCCCCATGGTAAACACCTTTTTTGATTGCCACTGATTTTTATGCCATCAAAAAATACAGTAGGCTCAAATACAGTAGTAACAAGCCACAGCCAGTAATTAGCAACACAAAGCTTAATCAATTTATGTTGTTCTCTTGCCCTTCCCATTGTCTTAAACCAGCCAGTCGTTGTTCCTGCTCTCTTGCCAGGAAGTGTGATGTGAGTTTTGGCTTTTCTGTATGGCGCAATGCAGATCTGTAACACTGTACAGAAACATTTCATGGAGTGAATATTTTTAACCATAAAGAATGGCTGTCTCCATACTACTCCATGGAGTAGCAGAAATGAGATGTAAATAGTTACTGAAGTGAACAGGCAGAATTGAAGGATTTTTTCTAAAGCGCCGATTCAAACAGGCTGTGCCTACATGGAACTTCCAAAGCGCAGGCTCTACATGCTTTGCATAATTGGAAATGGATTTCTGAAGTCATTGTTTATATAGCTTTATATGACAAATGAAGTTTGCATATTAACTTAAAGTTAAAAATTATTCTGGCTCTTTGAGACAAGTATTTCCACATTCAATAATTAGAAAAAAAAGGGGGTGGGCTAGGACTGTGACAGGCATCCATGCCAAACGTGCACCTTATTTTAAAAAACAGAGTTTTTAATTTCTAGTAATAATTCATCCTGCAAGAAGCAGGAAACTCTTTTGCTTTTTTAATAATAGTTTTATCTATTTGTATAAAATCAAGTTCATTGCTTTACAGAGAACAGAGGATGGAGAAGAAAACAACCTAAGTCAAATATTACCAGTGAAAGACAGTGATGTTGTTTTCTTTTCTTCTTGAACAAAGAAGAAAAGAGGGAAGGGGATTGATTGTTTGTTTGTTTGCTTGTTTTTATTTTACTGTTTCCATTATATATGGAACTGACCTTACCTTGTGAGCAGTCGTTTTCCATGCTAAGGTAGATGAATTACCATGGTGTCAACCAGATATTTAATAAAATGTAAACATTTTTACAAGGGAAATGTTAATTTGGGGCAAGTTTGTTAGATATTTACCTATATCTGGATTCAAGATAGATTCCTCCAACTAATAAGTTTCACCAGGTTTCAATTATTTACTTTAAAAACACGTGACTAAAACCAATGTAGTTAGATACCCTGATGTGATTTGAACCTAACTTGTGGCCTCAGTGAGTGCTGAATGCCCCTTGTGTTCCTTGGGAGCATAATGAGGCCAACAGAGAGCACATTTGTAATCCTCGTCCTCTGTCTGCAAACTGAAATCACTGTTTAAGAATAGTTGTAGATGATTGGTTGAGGGAAAATATTGTAGTGAGAGCTTACAAGAAGTATACAGGCAAAATGCTTAATGCCACATAAGGAATGGAAAAGTCCCAACTTCATTTGTGTCTCAAAGAAACCCTATCCATAATTATGTCACTAGTGAGTATTTTTCTTTCTAAATATGCTCTAAAGGTGACATTGAAATGACTTTTTCAAATACTAAATATCCTCTTTTAAGAATATTTTTCCATGCTATGTTTTATCTCAGAAAACTTTAAAAAAATGCAGTAGCTTAAGAAGAGTGAATGGTCTGATATGTTTTGCTGTACGTGCTATTGTATTTGGACAAAATTGTATATATTAAGGATTCCAACATCACCTCCAAAAACTTTTCATGGAGCTGTTCTTTCTTACACCATGGTTCATAATTCACCTAAGACCATGCACATGACAGAGTTGCAGCACTGAAAGCTTTAACTTTGTTTCCCCTGTTGATTTTGCAAATATAAAAAGACCCCAACGCTGGATCTGTAGAACTTTTGACGTAAAACTATAGCTGCTGCTGTAGCTAAATTGCTGCTAAGTGTCTAGGTGATAAAAGCCTTCTCCCACGCCTGCCACTCTGAACAACACTATTGTCAGGAAAACGTATGCATCTTTTTCCAGTAAGAATAAGGTCTGTGATAACATTAGCATTTAGACTGATGATTGTGAAACGCATTAATGGATGCGTCACTATTTTAAGAGAGCACATCTAATGGATTGTTTATACATGCCATCTCATTGTACTTATTTATTTATTTCATAGGATATTTTAAACATAAAATTGCACAGATCAAAGGTAGAACTCTCCTGTGACCTCCACACCTCAAGGTTCAATAGAACTGACCCCAGTTCCCAGCCAGTTGCATCTACCACCGAAGGAAAATGAACGTACTGAACAGCCACCATTTTTTGTACTTTCTGCCTACCACGCGCCTTGTCATCTTATTAGCAGCTTTGACAACTGCTGAGGATGTGACTAATAGCACTTTCAACCGCACTGACATGAACATGGGATCTGTGCCTGTGGTGATCTCCCGCATCGACCACATTATAGTCAAGGAGGGGAGTAGTGCCTTGATCGACTGCAATGTCCAAGGTAGTCCTAGTCCACATTACAGGTGGTACAATTCCAACGGCCGCCTGCTCCAAGAGGAGGAGAATAAAGGTAAGATCTTAATATTCTCACTGATGTTGCCTGTCCAAAGACACTTCCGATTTCAGCAGGTTGACAAATAACCTGAATTTAATGGCCTGACTGGTATTTTTCTGTATGAAAATATATGAAAGCCTGGTGGCAGCCATAAATTTGTTGTGTGCACCGTGGAAGAAAACAATAACCTTTTTCTAATGTGTTATTTACAGCAACACATAGAAAGAAGCTGAAGCACCTAACAGAAAATGTAGACAGGCTTCTTTTCATTGGAAGATTTCAGGTTTTATCTTATTTTCCATTCTGTCCTCTTTTGTTCTTCTCTGGCACCAAAAAAATACCGAAAAACTTTCCAGCTCACAATTTTCCAACTCAAGGAGATGCCCTGAATGACCAACAGAAAAACCTATATAGGGCAGCAGTCAGAAGGACAAGCCAAGTTTGAGCCTTCCTGGCTTTAGTTAAGACTCTTCAGTTGCATTTGCCAGAGACCTTAATAACACATGAGCTTGTTTTCCTTAAATGGAAGGTTTGGGTGATAATCCTAGTTATACTTCTAGGGAACGTTTCGGGGGGGATGGAAGGTGTTTTGCTCATGTAATCCTTCCATACTGACTGCTTTGTTCACAGTGTGATGAAATAAACTCTTAGGTATTCATACTAAATGCAGGGTAGGTTGCCTAACTAATAGTTGACCTAAGGGAGAACTCTGTTGTGATGGCAGTAATGACTGACCCAGCTGGACGTGCAACAGCATAGTGTATTTGTAAAAGCTTACTGCATAACTGGGTATATTTTACATTACAGTATTTTATCTCTTTCTGAGTAAAGCTAGAGAAAAGAACTATTTGAGATAGTAAGCAGACTTTCGGATATAATTTGTGCAGTCATGGCAACATACTGTGCTAAGAGCACTAGAGAGTTTTACTAAGGCTAAGTAACAGAAATATTCCCCTTTAGTAAGGCAGCTAACTTTAGGTCTTTGTATAGTCAACTGAAAGAGGTAGCTGCTAACACAAATACTTAGGCAGGTGAGCGAAAACTTCTGCCAAATCAGTAAAAATTGCAGATGTAGTATTAAGACATCACTTTAACTTAGACTTTCAACAGCGCACTTACTCCTTTAAGAAACTATATTCCTGTAAGAAATGTTTCCTAGCACAAGACCCTTTACTATGTGTATAGTTATGTTGAATATGGCATTGAATTGTTATCAAACCCCAGCAATGATACCTTCTCTAATCATTGTTTTCTCATTAGGCTTACACTATCTGCCTGGAACAGACCCAGTCACTGAGTCACAGTTCAATGCCATTATGTCATTTAAAACACTTGGAGCCAGGATATATCATGAAGGCGTCTTGTTATTTTACAATTAATAAAGAAAAACTTTGCCAGCATTGCAAGTCAAAGAAAAACCGAGTAGCCAATACTCTGTGTTTTTTTCTTATTCTAGAGGTGGAGAAAGAAGTGTCATCTGTTACAGATGGTGACCTTTCCTCTGTAAGAGTTTTCCTCCAAACTTGCCTAACTTTAGCAGATTGGTGTGATTTTTTCATGTGAACTTTAGACTAAGCTTTTATTTTTATTCTTTTTTTCATTTCAGGCAAAGTTATTCAGCTGTTTTCAAGAATTAAGATAGGGCAAAAGATGTGTTTCAGCTAAGTTAAAAAATCGTAAGTAAGAGAATAAAAAGATGTAATTAAGAACTGTCCATACAGGAACTGAGGCAGGGATCTTGAGGGAATACTTTCTACATAGGCTTCTACTGGAGGTAATGTAAAAAACCAATTTGGATAGGACACGTTTAATTAGAAAAACTTTTAGAATGTTAAAAGCTCATAACTATTCTGAATTAAAGGCTTTTTTTTTCCTAATGAGTTTCAGAATTGACCACAGATTCTTGTTTGAAAGAAATAAAGTAAAAAAATCAGAATAATCTTTCAGAACTTCCAGGAAAAGGATAAAATAAGTGTAGCAGCAAGGTATACACCAACTTGTACCAGCACTTCAGTCCTTGCCTCATGATTTACATGCACTGCGCAGAGATTTTGTGCTGTTTTAGTCCTTTAATCACAGGTTCTATGGCTTTGCTCAGCTCCTTTAGTAGACTTACATTGCAGCTGGTTAGATTAGGTTTAAGGGAAAACAACTTTCTGATATTATAGTGAACACCTGAAAATCCTTCCTGTGGAAGGCTACTGAAATGCCGTTACAGCCTTCAGGAGATACCTGTCTGGAATGGCTTGGGATTGTGTTACAGAGACTGAAAATGGTTGAGTCTGTCTCTGAGCAGCAGCATGTACTAGATGATCCTGTTGGCTTACATCAGCCTATGTCATTGTTTTAAAAGGAAATCTGTGTGACATCTCCCTGTAGGAAGCACAAAGGCACTCCTACACTGTCTGGCTGTTCTCTCCACCATGTGAACACGTCCAGGGGTGGGTTTACATGAAGGAAAGAATTGACGCCAGACTTTCCTATTGGAGTTGAATCATGATTTTTATAACAAAGTTGCAACTTAGTAAGTTGTATCACACTGAATAAAGCAAAAAATATACATCCTAGGCTCTTAAATGGTAGTGACAGTTGTATAAAAATGAAGCTTACTTGGGGAACTAAAATTCTTAATTTGTTACCAGTATATAATGGCAAACACAGTAACTAGCTGAGTCTTGAATCACTTTAGCAGTGATAGGAGCAATGGATTTTAACATTATTTAAAACTCAGTTTAATGGTTAAATTGTTCTGCTGTGCCAAGTTCAAAGAATATGAAATGCATATGTACAATTACATGTAGCGACCAAAGATATCAATTATATTACACTGAGAGAAATTACTTTTAAAGTTAAAGAAATTCCATCGTGGTGCGTAAAAGTTCATATTGGCAAACAAGGTGTCCTCTTAACTGGTCATGGCTCTTCTCTACCTCCCTGCCCTCTTCTCAGAGGGTAGGCAGTATAGTACATGATATCTGCAGTTTTAGGGTTTTTTAAGTTTACATTAACAGAATTGCATGAGATACTGTAACAAAACACCAAAAATAACCCAACTGTAAAAAAAAATGTGTTGTCAGGGAACAAAACAAAGAAAGCTTAGTAGGTTTTTCTGCCTCACAATCCTATTGCTACTGTTCTTTGAGGAGGTGGAGCCTGTGTTTGGGAGGCTCTCTGGAGTAAGCAGTCCTATCTTTGCAACTTAACAGACTATAAGATTGTGACAGATGTTATGCATGTGAATGTTTTTTATGAGACTTTCGGGGCATGATCCAATTATTCAGTTGAACTCAGTGATTTCATAGTAACACAGCTAGGATCTCAGGGGCAGACAAGCCTTTGCAATGACAAATTCTTTGTCTTCTCATCAACATTATTTCCTTCTTCCAAAATCTGAGGCCAGTTTGACAAAGCTGACATTTAAGACTATGCTGATCATGTGAACAAAACACTTCTAACTAAGTTACTCTGTCTCCTCTCCAGCAGGAAAATGGTGGTTTCTTGACAATGGGCTACTAAACATTACCAGCGTGTCTTTTGCAGACAGAGGTAAATACACATGTGTCGCATCTAATACGTATGGCAGTGTTAACAATACTGTGACGCTGAGGGTTGTTTTTACGTCCGGAGATATGGGAATCTATTACATGATTGTCTGCCTCGTAGCTTTTACCATTGTTATGATACTGAACATAACTCGGTTATGTATGATGAGCAGTCATCTGAAGAAAACAGAGAAGGCAATCAATGAATTCTTCAGAACAGAAGGAGCAGAGAAACTCCAAAAAGCCTTTGAGATTGCAAAGCGTATCCCAATTATCACTTCAGCCAAAACGCTCGAGCTTGCCAAAGTAACCCAGTTCAAGACCATGGAATTTGCTCGCTATATTGAAGAGCTCGCTCGGAGTGTACCCTTGCCACCTCTCATTATGAACTGCAGGACTATAATGGAAGAAATTATGGAGGTCGTCGGTCTGGAGGAGCAAGGACAGAATTTTGTACGGCAGACAGCAGAAGGCCAGGAAACCACTGAAACAGACGAGCTGTATATGATCCCGAATTCTCTGAAGCGCAGTGACTCTCCCACAGCTGACTCCGATGCCTCGTCACTGCATGAGCCACCTCAACAGATTGCAATAAAAGTGTCAGTTCACCCGTTGTCCAAAAAGGACTGCATGGATGGTCAGTCACAAGAAAGCATGCAGTTGGACACCAAGGAAGAAGACACTCCTCAACCACCAGCACTTCCTGCAGAGTCCCCTCCTGAGCCTTCTGCTGAACTCAGTTCTGAAGACACAGCGTTGGCAAATGACAAAAATACATGTGTTATATATGAAAGCCATGTATGATAGTTACTCCTGAATCTATGCATAGCAGGAAAATCAGGTGGAGCTCTTTTAAAAAAACATATTGTACTTGCCGCTAAGCCTTACCTGGAGACTATCATAGCAAAAGCATGTATGTGGATTATTTGGCACTTTCTTCTCAGTTTGACATTAGTTTACCATGATGTATGGCAGAGTAATTGCTATTACGTTAATATTAATTGCTCTTTTTGATTAGGAGTATTTCCAAGAAACATTTACCTCAGCATTTTCTAGGTTGGAGTCACCTGTAGTGGCCTCTTCGAAGTCATTGGTCGTCTTTGATGTAGGACACTTGAATTTACTAAATATAAAACTGGTATTCGTTCTCCTCCTTCACTCTCATTATTTCCATCTATTCCATTTTTGCAAATAATATCTTGTGAATTTGAAATATTGCCCAAGAGGCAGCACTCCAGTAGCCAAATAAAATTCTAATAGATCCCATTTACAAAGCCTGTTTGCTCAGCTGCATTGTGATTTAGAGGGCTATTAAAGAAAGCTAAAATGTTTCCATTTCATTTGAGACCACACTGCTTAGGCACATGGGAAATAGTTTTCCCTTTTCCATGGAACGAAGATGCCAACAACTGGTTTTTTTCACATAGAGAAACAACTTTGAGGTGTATTTTACAGATGGAAAAGCCCATAAACACCTTGCAGGAAGTTGCACTCCAACAGATGTGCAGGGCTTTTTTCTGTGTATATGTGATCATTTTTTCTTTGCCAGAAGTTTATATGGAAAACAGCTGCAAATATGCAAGATACCTTGTTGTGTAGTAATTTGGTAGGACTGAGTATGCACTACCTTACTAGAAGATATGCAGGTTTCTTAACAGTCCTGCAAATGCCAGTAATCAGCTGATGACAAGGCTGAAATGGAAGAAGACCCTTTTACCGGGATTCTCATCTATAAGCATACATTTGAGTGCTTTATCCAAATTAAAAAAAAAAAATATTATAATCAAGTGTCCTGTGAAATTACAATGATGATCGCACAAACTGTTCACTGTGTTATTATTGTTTTGGTATTTTAAGAAACGCCTGCCTACATAGGATGTTAATTGCTTGAGTTTGTTTGACGCTACACCAGTAAAGCTTTAATGATCACAGCGACTGTGGCATTAAAAAGGATCGACATGCCATGACTGGAAGGGAAGTGATAACTTCTGTTGCAGACAGACAATGAGAAGGACCTTCTCTGAAGTGAGTCTGTAAAGAAAACATTCACAAGGAGGAGTTTGTGTGGGATTAACAGCATATTAGTAATTACTTGACACTCATTTAATTTGGAACCAATAAACAAACTATGACCTTTTAGTTTTTAGGAAAGACTGTAGTATAAATACAAATACTCAAAATAAATCTGGAATCAAGTATATTGCAGAAAAAGAAGTCAAAATGTAGGTGTGTGGGGAGATGACGTGTTGATGGCTCTCTGGACATTTTATTAAAGTATTGACATAAGGTGTCCATTGGAGGCCGTCGGGTATATTAACTGCACAGGTAACTGAGACCAGACAGTCAATGTTGCAGCTATCTAAAAAAAAAAAAACCTTGGTGATGAACTGAGGTTTTATGTCAACTTCATCATATTAAATTGCAGAACTTCACTAGCAGGGTAATACAGGAACACCCCAAGACTTACATAGGTGATGCAGAGAGAAGGCTCCATCTGTGCCTTTCTGTGGATATTAAAAAAATATATATATGTTTAATAACAGATTTTCGATTTTGCAACCAGCTTGTGAAAGTGAGAGCGTTTAGTTGCCTAACCTTTTTTGTGCTCACCACAGTGGCAGGCATCTATACAAAATGCATTTGCACATGCCCAGAAGGAAACATCCAAGGGCAAGGTCCCTTTAGGAATGTGTCTGGAAATATTTTATTTCCAGTGAAGCAATATAAATCTAGAACACAGGGTAGATTAAAAGAATACCATAAAGAACCTCACTTCTGATCAGTGTGATTGAAAATACTACTGATGCAAACATTTAACTTCTTGTCTGAGTCCAAAGTACATTTCTGTTTAGTGTTCACAAAGTTTTTCAGGTTACTTAATTTGCTGCTGGTATGAAAAAAGATGAGAGCAGAAACAAAAGCAGGTACTTGCACTAAATGCTTGTAATTCACCTTAACCTCCTGAAAAGAGGCATTTTGATTTTTCACCTATGCAGCATTTGCAAACGATGCTTGTACATTCTGAGGTTACCTGCCTGGTGCCCAACTAAGATTGCACAGATGAGCAAGGATGTTCTCCTTATAAGCATAAAAATAACTTGAAAATTATTAACTATTATTAAACTTTTAAATATTTTTTAGAGTGTCACAATTATTTGTGAAACTATAGCATTTTAATTTTAGTTGTTTCTTAATGACGAACTTTTTAGGGACCAGACTCCTTCATGTATTCCTATGGTAATTGGTACTAGGCAATTCTGATCTTGACTGCTGCCCTCAGGCTGTCCTCCAGCCTGTTTATTATTTATTTATTGAGAAACATTTGAGAGCAAACAATCCCCAGGGTTTTCTTCAGTATCGCTGTGTAAACTTCCTTACGATAGAGATTACGTTTTTTTCCAAAGGTTGTCTGAAACAGACACAAACATACCTTGCAAGCCACGTAGGAGCACCAGTTATTTGGATGAGACGCACAGGAAAGGTGCAGTGCTGAACTCCTGCGGTCACGGGGAACTTTGCCTTTGCTGGAGCTGGACTCAGACCTGTGAGTTTACAGGTGGAACTTTTCCAGCCAGTCTGCTACAAATTCTTTGGGCATTTAGCTTTGCCATATTGTCGGAATAAAAGCAGAACAGCACTGCACCTGAAGAAAATCTAGGTTGTAATGGTTCTGCTGTATGTATGGTTTTCTGTTTTCATGTACGCTGCTCAGTATCATTATGCATCCATCACACGACACCTGTAAGCCTAAAGCTCTTCACGTGCTTTCAGGCACTTCCTTTGTGGGAGATAGATGGGAACCAAGACCCAAACCCATCTTTGTGTTCTAAACTTGCTGGCTGTGCTATCACAAAGGAAACAATTCTGTCTTGCAGTATTTTGTAGGGAATGGTTATTTTATGGTACGAGTACACAATTAACGTATAAAATTAATGCTAGATCTAAGAAAACATTAACATTTGCATTGTTACGTATTTTCGTGCACCTTAAGCATGTCAGGAACATTAGAGTGATCTGTTCCTGTCATTGGACTATGCACACCTCCTGTTGCATTGTTCTTTTTATTGTATCACCAAACACTAATGGTTCTTAAAACACTCAGAATCTGGAAAATCCAGTCCAACTGAATTTGCATTCTAAAAACACCAAGCCAAGCTTACAAAGGAAAAGAGAGTTGCAGTTACACCCTTTTAAAATATTTTTGCCAAAACTTCATGAAACATGACTAGATTCCTGCAGCACAAGAAATCCGTGTTGGATTTGAATTTTACACTTACTGTTCTTTTTTTCACTAAATGTAAGACCATGTTAATCAGACCACTTGAACATAGTTGTCACTATCTACTTACTCAACATTTTCTTTTTGAGCAGCATTTGTCTACTCCAGATCCTTTTTTGTTCTCTTGATTGGAGTATACTTGTGATGAAACCTACCCTTCAGTCGTTTTTTGAGATTTTCACTTAAAAAATTCAAAAGAACCCATAGATCAACATTTTTGTGCAGGTTTATTGGTGTTAGGTAAGGCACAGCAGTTCACTTCTGTGCTTAAAAATTACTGTATAATCATAAGACTTGCAGAATGGCATATATGGGCAGATGTTGATTTTTTAAAAATCAGTGCCTGTTTTATTCTAATGTACATACTTTGTCAGTTCCTCAATTTGCAGTTACCTTTTGACAAAAGTACTGTAATGTATAACCAGGGCTTTCTGACATTCAGTTTGGTTCGGATCAACTAATTCTTGAAAGTGTTAAGTGTTGAATTTTAGAAGTTCTCATGGAATATCTTGGCAGCATGCTATTTTAAGAGTTGGCCTCTTAAGTATGCCGTACTTAGTGGGACAACTGAAAGCTTCTTAGATGCAAAGGAAATGCTTGCACTAAAGTATCTTAAGTTATATTTCATTTATTATGAAATCCTTTTTGATTTTACAAGTAATGTAAGACAAATATGAATGTGTTCTTTTGAGAAGCAGTTACTGTATTTTGATTTAAATAACTGTTATGATTTATAGTTTATGGCCGTAAACCACAAAGAGACCAGTTCATGCTGAAGTGGCAAAATGAAATGTGATCCAGCTTGTAAATTGATCGTTGTTTCAATAAAGAATTTGCACAAAGGATGCCGAGTTTGTACACACTCACCAATATGATGGTTTCCTAGTAAGAGGATGCCATGGCTCCAGCTCAAGTGGAAGTGAACTATGTCTTTCATTGTACATCTGCTAATATTTTGATCAGGAGAAACAGTTATTTACCTAGAAATAAAGTTTTAATACAGCTCTGAAAGGGACCCAGTTGTTAATTGGTGTTGTCAATAGCCTAGATTGCTCATGTATGCAGCATCTTCTCTTTGGAAGCATGTCAGCACTTCCGCCTCTAATCCAAAGGCCTTTTTGTCCACTGTATCCTCTGTAAGAGCTGTCATGGGGTCTTACAAAAAGTCTTGCTGCTGTTTCAGAGCTGGAACCAACGACGTAAATGTCTGTTCTCCCAGAGGAACCCTAGAACCAAGACCAAATAGAAGCACGGGTTGCCATACCTGCCTTCATTCCTTCATCCACCCTAAAAGGATGAGGGTGAAGTGACTTTCCTGTGCCACAGCAGTTAGACTACATCGCTCCTTAATAGT
>NW_009731521.1:0-31044 GCF_000703405.1 Apaloderma vittatum | reverse complement strand
GCAGGACTTAGTTGAAGCATACACTGTAGTACCTGTCCTGGCTCTGCTGGCGCTACACAAGCAGCAGCCAGTGGCAGTCACTAACAGAGATGGAGTCGGGGAGACTTGCCCTTTCTCACATGAAAGATTTTCTCTTGCTAACTGCCTGTTCTAGGCTGAAAAACAGCCAATTGCAAGAAAACAATAGCTATTTTATGTTTTAACCGTGTTGTTTGAAAGAGTGCTCCAGTTTTGAAAAAATATTTTCAGAAGCATTTTTATTCAACAGTTTCAGCTGAGTTAATAGGGTTGAGACATCCACAATTTATCTACAAATATCTATGCAAAATAACAAAGGGGTCACAAATTGATCATAAAAATGGAATACAAATGGCTAGAGCCATATGCTAGTTTATTGCAACTGAGGTACGTGGATATGCTGTGGTTTTGGGGTTTTTTAATATATATAGATCAGCATCCCTTCAGGGTGTTCCCCTCCAGCATGCTGAACTCCCCCAACAGCTTTGCTGGAGCACTTTTCAGGAAGGCATGGTACCACCAAGCACTTGGTCCCAGTGAGCTGTGCTCCAAACACTGTGAAACAGGCCTGATCCCAACCCCAGCGCTTCTTACATTGAGATGTTTATCATGTGGAGGAGACTGCCTTCCCTCAGTACTGAGGATGCACTCCAAAACTAAAAGCTGCTGGCAGGTAATACCTCCAGATTGAGACAAAGATGGGGACAGTGGCACGTCTCTTGCTCTCCTTCTAAGACTGGAGCCAGGGAAAGCTGGTGCATAGCTCAGTGCTGGTACCCCAGGTATTTGCAGTGCTACAGCACCCCAGGACTGGATCTCTTCTAGCCCACATTGTGCATTACTGCCTGGTGTGATCAGCTAAGAGACTTCAGAATCAGTTCCTTTTCAGTGTCCATTTCTTTTATCTTTTATTTTCCTTCTCTTAACTTCTTGTGCTTTTTTCTGTCCCCTACCTAGCTCTGCAGTGCTACTTGTCAAATAAGAACAGAGTGAAGCTGGTAGCTGGGGCAAGTTTTTCTGCACTCCAGGCACCTCTGTTCCAAACTGACCTTTCATCAGTCCCAAAATGGATTTTTTTTTCCCAGGCTCTAGTGCTATGCACTATATTTAGCTCTCTGGCTCCCAGGCCCAAACTGAGTCATTACAATAAGGGCTGACTCGTGAATCCATGGTATCCTGCGTAAGTCTGTAAGTTGGTGAAACTAATATAAACTGAAGCTAAGTTACCAACTTCTTATTCAAAATCAGAATGTATGGCAGCCAACAATAAATGTGACAGATTTAGGATGTTCAAGTGATGTAATGAGACTATTTCATACCACAACAAGATGAGCCAAGAATGAAAAGAATTAAAGGCCAGCCTTGTATAGCATGGAGGACACATGTAAAACCTTGCTTATGACTGAGCAGAAATTTAGCACTAGTATCAAATCAATTTGCCGTTCTATAGCCATTTTCTGTTCTGAGAACAGATTCCTGTGACCAGACTTTTCCTATGTGGGCAAGCACCTAAGGCATGGAAACAGAAAAAGAGTTATAAGAAAGAGCCTTGTCTCCTTCATCTACCATTTTTGAAATTGCTTTCAGGATTATTTAGCTATGCATCAAACTACACACTGCCAACCCATTCTGTTGTGGAACCATGGAGTTTGGGAGCTCCCATCTGAGATGCATAAGAAGATCCTTCTGAAATACCTCTGTCTTCTCTTGCACAGGTTTTGATTACACTGCCCAATAAACAAACAAAAAAAAATAATGGCTCAGATGCACTCTTTTTCAATTGATAATTCCAGAGAACCAAAATAAATGCCAGAACCACTTCCCTCTTTGTGAAGCCTTTCATTCCTTCTACCTCAGGATTAGCCCTGATGGACAGAGAGCTCCTGAGTTGTTTGGGTGTCCTTTAACTCCTTCCTGCCTGTGAACACTACCTTAGTCAGAAAGCAGGATTAAAAAAAAAAAAAAATCAATCAGAAAAAAGAGGCCTCAGTTTAAGGAGACAAGCACAGACTTTGCCTTTTTAAAATGCTTCATTATTCTTCTCTCTAATATACGCAGAGTAAACAGCCTCAGGAAAAGCTGGTAAAAAATAAAAAAAAATACTAAAATTGAAAATTTTTCTCCTTACTCCAAACACCCAGAGGTGATTTATCTTCAAAGTATTTTAAATACTAACTCATTTAACTATATGTTCATTTGTTTTTAAACTACTCAAGTGGAGAAAAAGGAGATCCCTAAAAACAACTAAATTTTTACCCCGAACCCCAAAGTAAATGATCATAAAAATACAAAACATGTTGTCCAGCCATTCTCTCAGGGAAGGTATTTCTTGTCCTTTTTATAGCTCTGCAGCTTCCTTAAGGGACTGGAGGAAGTGCATTTGTTCACTGCTGTCTAAATATTCTCTACCCTGTGTGATCTCTTCTTTATGTGAAAAAATCAATATTCCATTGAAGATTTATGTCCTTGCTTCCTTTCCCCGTTCCATTTTGATACCTTTTTTATGTTTTGTTTTCCTGTTTCGATTTTGCTTTGTTTGTCCTAAAATTCCTGACATTTTAAAATAAATCAAGAGATCATGATATTTTTTCAATTGCCTGTTTCTGAACAGGATCAGTCACACCCATCTGTACTAACTCAATTTTAATTACGCAGACTTACAGTTAGCTGCTCCAAGGTTGGTGCAGGATGAAATAATCAATAGGCTGCAAGAGATTTCTTTTGCAGAACAGCATCAACATAACAGGTAAAGCCATAATTCCCCAGATACAAAATGTGTCCTCATATATAGTTCTATGAATATGTTATGTTCTTTTGTTTATTCACTTCAAAAGCCTTAAATAACAAGTGTTGGGTTTTTTTGCTTAGCCTCCCATGGTACATGGAATAGCTCACTTGCACTGTCCCTACATTTGTACATCAGCTATCCATTATCTGGATTCATTTATCTTATTCACTGGATAGCTTGCCAAGTGCAGGGGCTTCTCTAAATTAGATATTTTTTAGGAGATTGCAGACAGCTTGGTCACACTATGTAAATGGTATTAATTTCAAATGCATTGATAAATGCTTTTCCACATTTTTTCAACTGAAATGCTGTAATCTATATAGGCTAATATTAACATGTTAACTGAGTCCAGTTTTCTGTATTCTTTTAACTAGAAACTCCGAGGTTTTTGTAAGTGTGCAGTAAAATGACAGCAATCTGCTGCTGAATAAAACTGCTTTTTGCAACTACAGTTTCTACGTTTCATAATCCCTGTGTAATCTCTGTTAAGCACAGAGCTCATTCTTTAATATATACACCACAAATGAGGTGAAAGGCTCCAAATCTCTGTTATTCATGCAGTCTGCAACAGACTACTAGTTATTTTATGAGAACATAGAAGAGACCTACCCTGTCACTGTAACCCCTGTTGCAGTTACCAGAAATAACCACAGAGCATTAGCCAAATGTTTTATGATACAGCACCACTGAGAACTATGCTCCTACTCTACACTAATTTCAGAAAAAAACTCCAGAGGAAATCCATCCCTTCGCATCAGGAAAGCAGGGACTGAAAGCCTCTGAAGTATTTAATGTTTTGCATGTTTTTTTTCAGAAAAAAACCTAACACTTAGGTAATTATCAGGGTTGTTGCTTGTAAAACTGATGCAGGAACTGAAATACCAACAAAGAGCTCACTGGAGCAGGGAAGCTCATCACTCCCAGTAGGGAGCTGTCAGCTGTCAAGACAGCCGCTAAAGACACTTCTCAGGGTAACCCAGGATAATTTCAGGAGGCAAATGTTATTCTGTATCATGTAAATTGGTGATGTCCAGAAGACTACAGGTGGTGTTGCAAGATGCGGCCCCTAGACTGTTCAGGTGGTGGCATTGCATCTGAAACTCAAGCCTGTTCCCTGACTAGAGAAGGACACTGGGAGCATCGCCACAGGCTCTGTGCTGGGATGGTGGAGTCACACCCTTTGACAAGGACTTACTCCTTCCTTTTGTCTTGATATTGTGACCAAAGTACCCTTTTTATGTGCTCTCGTACTACTTCATAGTTCCTCTTCAAGGGAGACTAAGCATGGCTTCTTCAGTGAGGCAACTACAGAAGGCTATGCAAATGCACAGAGGAATAAGCAGCTCAGCTGTACTAGCAGATGTGTGGTTGCCTTTGTACCGTACTAAAGACCCTCCCCGAGGCCTGCCAGCATTCACGTGGAAAAGGGCTGTGATGCTGTGAATCCGGACAAGCTGGGAGCAGATGAGAACAGGCAGGCAGCAATGAGCTGGAGGCAGACTGAGCCAGTCCCATAGACATGGAGTTAAGATGACAGTCTCACACTTGGTACTGAAAAACCCTTCCAGCAAAAACAGCTGCCTGCCCCTTCCCCCTCCTCCCCAATGAAATATGTCACCCATCATCCGCAACAGCTCCTTGTCCTTCTGCCTATTCAGGCTCGGACCAGCCAGTTTTTGCTTCTTATTGAGCAGCTACAAGGTTGTCAAATGCCAATGGAAACTTGTTCTGTCTCTTTTTGCCCTGTCTCTCCCCATTACTAACTTACAAGAAGGCATGGGATTTGCTTGTCGGCATACAAGTAAAAAGCTAGTCTTAAGACTGTTCTAAAGGAGGATGTGCAGAAGCTAGGCAAATTAAGACAAATCAATAGATTTAAAACCTCTGCCTGGTTAAGCCCAGTATGCATATTCATCTTCTCATTCTGTAATGCCAGGACGCTGGCCAGATTTAACAAAGTACAACTTGATCTATTGCTCTATTTTAATGAAGAGTTTTACATGACATTTTATTTAACCTGTGAAAATTGAGAAATGAGGGGTTAGGAGAAGGTGGATTCCAGTCTGAATCATAACGCTTTCTTCTCACAACGGTACAGATTGTATTTTCTGTCTATTTTTAATCTGCAGAACAAACAGGGTATCTTAGAAAAATCAATATTTTCTCAATGGGGGTGGTTGTCCTCAGCTTGCCTCCAGGTAACAGAATAAAAGGTTTTAAGGCACTGTCAATTAGCAGAATTGATAGCAACTGCTTTTGATCAGATACCTTGTTTGGAAAGCAACTATACTGGGAATTGCCAGTTTGTAAATGAAGTCTATTGCCTTTATATTGACTTATCATATCATAGATTGTAATAGGCCAGTTTTAGTGGAGCAGAACTGCACAATCTTTCACAAGTCTGGCCTACTGATACACTTTTTTTTTTCCTCTTGACTATGCTACGGAATATAATATATGTTAGAAAACTTCAATGTTCTATGCATGCAATTAGAGAGATTTTATTCAAATACAGAATCAGAAAAAAATAAGTCTTCCTTCATATTTTTTCTTTCAAAAGCTATCATTGATAACTCTATTGTTTGCACCATTTTGTAGCTACAAACGCTGAGACAGATGCTAGTAATTTTTCTGCCCACTTAACCTAGACCACACCACTCCATTAGAGTGCTGAGAATTTGCTGGCTTCAGAGAGGGCAAAGCATGTATTCTCAAGGGACTGAAAGGAAAATGTTCCACAAATGCCAGACTGGAACTTGGCACTGTGGTCACTTGGCAAATGAATGGTGCTGTACATAATAAACAAGCAGAAAGGGGGAGCTTAAATTCTAAATACCCTCTTGAGAAAAGATAGAAAACAGTTCCTAGGAACAGTGAACAAAAGCTGTCAGAAAACTAAGATCATTGATTTTTGTCATGAATGACTTATGATTGTGGCTATGTGGTTGGAATGGGAGCGGAAGATTCTGCAGTACAAAGGACTGCATTCTCTAATCTCATGTGAGGTTTCATTTACACACATTAGATAAAGAACAGTATCACATCTGTTAGATCTGTTGAGCTCAAATATTGTATTTTATATGTTAATCAAATTACCTTCCTGTTTTGCTACATCTTTAGGTGTCATTAATGTGTTATCAATTAATAAATGCTTTTTCTATTTCCATGTGTATCTGCGTACAGGAAAATACAGTTTAGAATAATTTTTTGTGTTCAAATGAGTGATCTTCATCAAAATAAAACTGACCAAGCTTCAATTTCTCATATTTTTATTATGCAAAACATAAACATTAAAAATAAGAAAATATATGGCACAAAGCTTAGGCTGCCAACTGGCTACCTGACAAGAGAACAGATTAAGCAAGGTAGGATGTCTGATCCAGCAGACAAACAAGCTGTGTTCTGCCTTCTGCACATCAACACCATTCAGATCTGAAGGGAATCTGCTGTGACCCACATGCCATTTAGTTCTGCACTGTGCAGCACTCAGGAGATTCACCAGCCTGTTACCACATCCCATACCCTGGCTATCTTTCACAGTCACCATCCATTACCAGTTCAGGGTTTCGTAATGCACTCTTATGAACACTTTCAAAACCTTGTTCTGCACTGAAACAGGAGTCGACCTCCTCAGAGACCAAAGCATAGACTTGTTCTTTACCTCAGAAGGACTTTAGTCCTCATCTAGTCTCATTCTCTTAAAATACAACCAAATATTAATAGAAAGTGGAAAATGATCTTTAAGCTCACCAAGCAAGCATCTTCAATTTTAAATATTAACACTAAACCACCACCATCCAAAGTCACGTTCTACTCTCTTCCAGCTTTCCTTTACAATCCTTCACTTTCTAATTTGTGGGCCTGAACTGCACCCTCCACCAGAGTAATCTAAGTCTGTGTTCTGCTTCTTCTTGTGCTTACTTGCCACTTGAAAGAAATCCTGTTGTGCAGTTAGGCCCAGATCCAGAAAAACACATAAGCGCATGATTTATATGTATGAATAGTAGTATTGTGAAGGGTGCAGGCTCTTTCCCAATATTTGCCATCAGTCTTTTCTCTGCTATTGCTTCTTTCCTCCCCATTACTGCACATGGCCTTTCTGTTTACTCCAAAATTTTCCTATAAATTCAAATTGGGGTACAGGCTATGTACCTGTCCCCAGGACTGAGAGGACAAGTCTCTCAGAAGAAATTGGACATAAACCACATTCAAGTGCACTTAAAATGAGATGTCAGAAAGCTCTCAGCATTGCTTTTCACCTCAACCAGTTAAGACATATCAGAACAACTGTTGGCTAGCTTGCTTGTTCAGCTTGAACTTTTAGGAAGATGATTCTAGTAGATCATTTAGTTATGAAAATATCACTGCAGAAGTAGCGAAGGCTTATGAGTTACAATACAGTTGGGACATTAAGCACTAAATTCTCCTGAATCTAAACTACTTAAAAATAAATAGTGTGGACTCTATGATACTGTAAACCTATTGATATCATTTCATTTATGTGTGGTGCTGTACATTTAGAGGAAGGATATCAACATGTTTCAAAGAGTCCATCAAAATAAACATTTAGAGATCAGTATTAACTGAGACCTATCATTAACATGAATTCTCCCGGAAACAATATCATGTAATCAAGTCATTTCAATTATCCTACTTTAAGCTTAGGAATTCCTGTTAAAGGTTCCCATATATTGAACCAGACATTTAGAAGTACTGATGAGATATTTACTCTAAAATACCAGATGTGAACTCTTTGTAGATGTGTCTAACACAGTGCAATTTCACACCAAATTATTTGAGCTCTGTGGTCAGTACTGCAGAAATATAGATGCTGGTCAAACACTCTTCAGCATTAACTTTCACAAACTCTAACGGGAGTTAACAGCTTGCCTCAGGGAGGTGTGCAAAATCTTGTAGAATCAAAGTCCTGATAAACTTATCACATGGTAGATACCTCAGCTTTCTGAGATTAAAATTAGAACAGAAAGTTTAGAGAGCAATTTTTAAAACATCTGTACTGAGTTAGTGACATGTAACACATGCAACATCATCAATCTGGTTCTCAGAGAAAGTGGTAATGGGTTTGGTGAAAAATTTTGCCTCAGCGCATATGGAGTCAAGGACAAGAAGTTGATCTTACTGTAAAAGTAAAGACAACAATGCTGTTGTCCTACTAAAACTAAATCCTAGTTGCTCAAAACCTGACAAAGCAAAACCCCCTTAAAACACTCTTGGGGTGTTTTTCAAAAAGCCGACTATAAACTTTTGTGTTAAAACACATTCTAGCTGAATCTTAAATCAGCCAGTGTTATAGTGCTGACAACTTATTAAATGTTTCCAGGCAACAGAAAGAAAATACAGAAAAGTAAACAATTCAAATATGCTAAAGAAGAATAAATTGATACCAAAAATAAATCTTACTCCTGTGTGGAGCTCCTCATTTCTAAGCAACATTAACTCCTTTTATGTTTCACGCATAAAGAGGAAGTAGAGAATCTCACAAAACAAGAGGCAGCGTTTTTCAGACTTTTTTGGCTGTGTTATTTTCACAAAGGATCCTTTTGTTTCTTTTCAACACTTCAGCAGACAATTGCTTCCAATTTCAGTGAACCCATGAAAACGACCACAGAATCTCCAACGACTTCATAAAGGCACTGAGGCAGACTCTGAAAGTCTCCTTGTGCTATCTACACCTCTATCGCGTGTTGGGGTTTAAGCATTTCCCTATAGTCACTCTCGTGTGACCTGCGTACTGGGGCATGGAGTCTTGCAATACTTATATTTTTTACTGCTCCAGCAAACCAGAGGTGCTGAAATTGCAGTTTGTGCCAGCGAACAGCAGTTGCTGATTGTAGTGAACTTCCCTTGGGCCACCTAGCATCCAAGGATGATCTCCATTTTTTTTTCTGATTGTCAGTCAGTTCTGCCATCAGCTCTAATCCACCACCAGAAGCCCCTTCTTCCTCTCTAGATCTCAGGAATACGTGCTCTCCACCCGGATGGGGCAACTGCTGCCCTTTGGATACACTACAGAACTCACAGGCACTTGCTCCAGTGTCCCTGATGCCCCAGTTTATAGGTGTAATGGCTTTAGAGGCACCACAGTTCTGAGTGTGGAATATGTTCTTATGACACAGATACTTCAAAATCACTCATACCACAAAACAAGTTAAAGACACACACAAGAGCGTCTTTTGACCCACACCTCTCTTTCATGGTACAGTTGAACAGCTGCAGATTTTCCTGCCACCCTGTGCCACTCTGCAGGAAGAAGTAGAGAAAATCAGGAGTGAAGTTTTTCCTGGTAAGAATGGAAGGGTTGTGAGGAGGTGTTTTAAGATCTGGTTTTATTTTTCATCGCCCTATTCTAATTTGGTGAGGAATAAATCAAGATCTTTTCCCCACGTTGAGTCTATTTTGCCCATGATGGCAATTGGTGAGTGATCTCTCCCTGCCCTTATCTCAACACAAGTTTTTTGTTACATTTTCTTTCTTCCTGTCCAGTTGAGGAGGAGGAATGACAGAACAGCTTTAGTGGGCCCCTGGTGTCCAGGCAGCATGAACCCACCACACAGCTCCTTCACAGAATCATAGAATCAACAGTTTCAGCTGGAAGAGACCTTCAAAATCATCAAATCCAACGTTTTCCCAGCCCTATCAACACCGCTAAATCATGTCCTTCAAGGCAACATCTACCCTTGTCTTAAACACTTCCAGGGATGGCAATTCAACCACTCCCCTGGACAGGCTGTTCCAATGCTTCACAACACTTCTAGTAAAGAAATTCTTCCTAATATCCAACCTGAACCTCCCCTAGCACAACTTAAGGCCGTTTCCCCTTGTCCTATCACTTGCCACCAGGGAGAACAGACCAGGCCTTGCGTTACTACAACCTCCTTTCAGGTGGTTGTAGAGATTGATAAGGTCGCACCTCAGTCTCTTCTTCTCCAGGCTAAAGAGCCCCAGATCCCTCAGCCAAGCCTTGTATAACATATATTCTAAATCCTTCACCAGCTCAGCAGCCCACCTGTGTACCCTCTCCAGCACTTCAATGTCCCTCGTGTAGTGAGGGGCCCAAAACTGGACACGGTACTAGAGGTGAGGCCTCACTAAAGCTGAGTAGAGGGGAATGATCACCTCCCTGCTCCCGCTCCTATCAACAAGGGGTAAAATTCTTCCCTCATCCCTGTTGATGACTCACTGCACATGTTTCATCTTGAAGCATTTCCCATCTGAATTTATGGTCAATATTGCATATTTGTAAATTTGTATTAAAAAAAATAATATGTGACTTATTACTGCAACCATGATACTAATGTCACCACTTTGGGCTGACGGTTTGGTGGGATCTCCCCCATCTTTCTTCTTGAAAGCATCCTGTAAACTAATTACACTACTAAAACAGGAAGGTATTCTTCAGGAGGCTGGTTTTAAATTTTACTTTCTCTTCCAAACGCTCTGCTTTTGCTTAACTTAATGCACTTTGAAAAGGAGTTAAGCTAAAAATGAGAGTCATGCTAATTATGGAATAAGAATGCCCACATATGGAGTTACTCAGGAATAGCTGTTCTTGAATAACATCATATAACCAAGCCTGAGACATATTTTTCAGGATTTCATTACAATCATGAAAAGTAGGACTTTAGGATTTTTGATTATTTTTCCTTTGTTTTGCTTTCCAAATTTTTTAAATTTAAACAAATACTCTGTGGCACAAAATTTGCTTCAGATTAATTGTTTAGAAAGTGCATGAGTATTTGTATCTTCATGTTCTATCATAAATTTCAGTAAAATATACCAATTACAATGCAATTAGGAACACAGAATATTGTTTCACGTTCCTAAGAGCAGAAAAAATGATATAATTTTAATTATAACAGGAAGTATCAATTCAACACAAAATGGAAACAAGGTGCTCATCCTTAATGTTATCTTGGTGATCAGGCACCATGGCAGGATTTCTTTCCCTCTGAAAATTTTTAGTTGGAATGGATGATGAGGCATTTGTTCCCTCTCCTTTGGAATCAGTACAGCCCTCTATGGGAAGATACAACTGTTTTGGGAAACAGACAGTGGAAAATCTTTCTGACAAAGTACGAAAGGCCAACCGCCAGTGGAGCCAAATCCATTCCTGACATCTCTGACGAATTTCAGTGGCACCATGGCAGAAATTATTACAGCCTAAATGCTAGATGCTCTGCTACACATTAAAAGCATTGGAGAAACTTTGTAGACCTGATTCACAGAAACAGCTAGCAGTTAGGACAGCTGTGGGTTAATGTTCCAGTTCTTCTAGGAAAATGTTCCTAACTTTTTTCTCAAGAAGAGAGTTGGCTCTTGCACCTTGCTCTCTCTTTCTCTAGTCCTTCATAAAATCTGGGTGCATGTCTAAGGAACATAATTATATTGTTGCAGCCATATTGCAACATAGTTATTGTTTCTGGAAAAATGGGAAAGCTGTTCAAAGAGAGGTAGCTTAACTTGCCATATCCCTTTTGTTCCTGTGTGTGTGCAGAGAGCAGGATAAGGTAAAGAGCAGGACAGGCATCTTAGAAAGCAGTAAGGAGCACTGAAACAATCTGAACATATGTTTAGCATCTGCTAAACGTATGAAAGGTACAAGCTTATTAAACTGATTAAAGGTACAAAGCTTTTTAATTTCCACACATTCATACTCCAGTGATGAACTAACTAAACTGTGAGGAAAAGCTACATATGCAAGCGCACCCTCCCCTCACCTTCATATATATATACAAGTGAGGAGCGGAATAGTTCTGAGAAAGGATGATACACACGCGCTGTAAGAGCTGCCTTGCATTACCTACAACGTGCTGCAGTACTGAGCTTGCAAGAACTGATGCAGCAGCCAACTTACCAGCTCAGGAATCACTGGACCGTTATCTTGCCAAGGAGTCTGAAGCATTTTAAGGACAGGTAAAATGCTGCTGTTCTCTTGCATTCAGAAGAGTCAAGAATTCACACACACGTACGCACACAAACACACACACATTATGAGGCCACCCAACAGAGACTACGAAATCATCTCTCTGAGATAATGTGAAGTGTCTTTATTAAAGACACCTTGTAACTTAGCACACTAAAATATGGAAATGTGTGCATTCCAGTGAAATCTTGCATTGAAACTTGACAATAAAAAAGGTAGACTAAGCCTTGTAAAATACACTGACCGACTGATCTGCTCCACACTAGTTTTGTTCTGAAGTTAGCAGTACTTTCTTGAAAGAGTATTAAAATTGAGTAAAAAATTATATAGTACTCCTCAAAATTTATTGGAAGGTGCTATAACCACAAAGTACAATAGAAATATACATAATATTCAGAGTCCTGAATTCATAATCCTAAGGATAAATCTTTCTGCACATTCCTGAGAAAGCCTAATTTTAGCCAACTTTCCAGTAAAAAGAGATAAACAGAGAGCAAAGTAGATGTAATAACAGACTTATGCATAGTTTTACATGGCTACAAGTACACAGAGAGCTTATACTACATGGCATTTCAAGCAGGAGAGGATCTCCATAATATTGTTCTCCTCAAGCCCCATTAGGAATTCATGATGTCTCAAACAGTATTAACTCTTGCAAACTTCTTTCTACTGCTGCTGCTGTGCGACTATGGCAGTATTGTGGCTTCTGCCCAGCCTGTGCTATTAGGGAAAGGGATCTGCAACAGAATCAGAGAGGCAACAATTCCTCGGGGACATCTTACTGATCTGCACATCACTCCACTCCATTAACTGTATATCTGGGATTCCCAGACTTCAGCATTACCACAGAGAGCTCCATCTTCCCTAAAGCTCCGAGAGGAGAGCAAAAGTTTGCTGGACCTCCGGAAAACTCCTGCTTTGCTTCCCTTCCCATGGGATGTGGTCTTTCCATACACCTTTAATTGAACCTAGATTCATTCTGTCAGCAATGTAGTACGTTTATCAGCATAAATGGGTGAGAAAACGTTATAGAATTAATGGAAGCACTCAACTGTTTCTAATTACACCCTGCATTAAACTTTTATGAGAGAAACTATACAAAAATGCTTTCCTTTGAGTGTATTCTCAGAGCAGGTGACTTAGTTTTGTCAGTTGAACTGATCAGGTAAACAAAAGTTTAACCCAAAAAAGTAAAAATATTCATGCACAAGTGGAATCCCACATTATTCTCTGAGCAGAGGAAAAATAAATACAAAAGCTCATTGCTGGCTCCAAAAGATAATAATGAACCTGCTGCCATGTCATAAAAACCCCACCCTAATTCTGAAGCAAAAGGTTTTTCTAAGTCACTATTTCCAAGCATACATGTTTGTGTTTTGCTCATTTTATTTACCTGTCCCTGATACATCAGCTGATACTGGATTTTACTTGTATTACTCTAATTCTGCAGCTCTAACTCAAATGCATGTCCCTGCTGTGCAGTACAAACATGTACATAATAAAAAATCAGCTCTGTTTCAGAAAGCAAAGAAACCGAAGGCTAAAGAAACAGGGCAAAAAACTTGGCTGGGAAAAAGAAGACTGAGAAAATCCATTTCAAGTGTCAATACCTGCTGGTTGACTATTAAGAAAGAGACAATTTGCTGTTGCTGATTTGTGACAAATGTTGGTAGGTTGGCTGGTGGGCAGCCACCCCTCCAGATCTGGGATTTCACTTTTTGAGCAATAGGAAGTGTGTGCACTAAAATAGAACATAGGTTAAGCTGACCTGACCTCCATGCATGAATCTGGTATACAGAGAGGTGGTTTTGGAGTCAAGGAGTGTCAGGCTGGGCAGATTCTTTCACAAATTTCCTCATTTTGTAGCGATCGGAAAGACAGTGATCACAATTTTTTAATAAAGACTGAATCTGGACGGAAAACAGAACTTTACCTAACAAAAGATGGTGATATTTCAAGTTAGGAAGAAGCCTTTCAACATACATAAATGAGTCTACAGGGCCAGATGGGTTACAGCAGTCCTGGCTAAACATGGAGGTCCCAATGGACCGGAGATCAGCAGATGTGACACCCATCTACAAAGGTCTGGAAGGAGGATCCAGGGAACTACAGACCTGTCAGTCTGACCTTGGTGCTGGGGAAGGTCATGGAACAAATCACGTTGAGTGGCATTACATACCATTTACAGGACAAGCAGATTATCAGGCCCAATCAACACGAGTTCATGATGGGCAGGCCCTGCTTAATGAACCTGATCTCTTTCTATGAACGGGTGACCTGCTTGGTGGATGAAGGAAAGACTGTGGATGTTGTTTACCTGGACTTCAGTAAAGCCTTCAGTGCTGTTCCCTGCAGCATTCTTATGAAAGAAATGGCTGCCCAGAGCTTAGATGGGCATACACTCTGCTGGATCAAACACTGGCTGGATGGCTGGGCCCAGAGAGTGGTGGCAAATGAAGTTAAATCCAGTTGGTGGCCAGTCATGAGTTATGTTCCCCAGGGGTCAGTGTTGGGCCACTCCTGTTTAATATCCTGATCAATTATATTGATGAGGAGATTGAGAGTACCCTCAGAAAGTTTGCAGATGATGCCAAGTTAGGTGGGAGTGTTGATCTGCTTGAATGTAGGAAGGCTCTTCAGAGGGATCTGGAGAGGCTAGATCAATAGGCTGAGGCTAAGCATATGAGCTTCAACAGGGTCAAGAGTCGAGTCCTTCACTTTGGACACAACAACCCCAGACTTGGGCAAGTGTGACTGGAAAGCTGTCTGGCAGAAAGGGACCTGGGGGTGTTGATGGACAGCCGGCTGAACATGAGCCAACAGTGTGCCCAGGTGGCCAAGAAGGCCAACGGCATCCTGGCCTTTATCAGGAATAGTGTCAGCAGGAGCAGAGAAGTGATTGTGCCCCTGTAGTCAGCACTGGTGAGGCCACAGCTTGAGTACTATGTTCAGTTTTGCACACCACAGTATCAGACATGAGGTGCTGGAGAGGGTCCAGAGAACGGCAACAAAATTGGTCAAGGGTCTTGAGAAAAAGTCTTTTGAGGAGAGGCTGAGGGACTTGAGGTTGTTTAGTCTGAAGAAAAGGAGGCTGAGGGGAGATCTTATCACTCTCTACAACTACCTGAAAGAAGGTTGTAGAGAGGTGGATGTTCATCTCTACTCACAAATTATAACAGATAGGAAATGGTGTCAAGTTACACCAGACGAGGTTTAGGTTAGCCATTAGGAAAAGCTTCTACGCTGAAAGAATTATCAAAGACTGGAAGAGGCTGCCCAGGGAAATGGTTGAATTGCCATCCTCGGATGTATTTTAAAGCCATCCAGATGTAGTGCTCAGAGATACGGTTAATAAGTGGGCCTGAAAGAGTTATATAATGGTTGGACTTGATGATCTTAAAGGTCTTTTCCAACCATAATGATTCTGTGACTCTGTCATTTTCAAAATTCCACACAAGGACAATTTTTAAAAAGGGAATAAAACCCAAACAAAAATAATTTCTGCTCCATCAGAATTTTTATTTATTTTTTTTGGCAATAAAAGCTAAGAATGAGTTGAAACAGATACACCATTTCAAATTAAAAAAAAAACTTCAAAAAATCTATTTTAAATACGTCAAAAACTCAGTCAAATTTTTTTTTGTTTGCTTTTTTTTTCAAAATTAACATGAACAATATATATCTTTTGAAGGCCTCGAGTCGGTATCATCCCTGATGTCTCACCAATCAGCTCTAAGAAACATATCTACTGCTGTGTAACTCTTTGACAATCACAAATAGGAGGTGATATATACACATAGTGAACAAAAATAATTACTCTTGCAGGTAATAGATTTTATAATTTCTGAGCTAAGCTTTATATTTATTGCTATAAAACAAGACCTCAGCAAAACTAGGCTGACCTCTCTTGTGTGATATGACTGACAGAATGCGTTGGATACACTAAACACTACATTAAGTCCTGCTAGTCTGAATCAAGATCTTTCATGACATGATGTCGTGAATTTTCTCTGTAGTTCCTCCTGGATATTCCTGTGAAAAGTATTCTTTCATTGTAAGCTCCAATGTACATATTGCAGCAATAATTTTAAGGGATAGATACTATAGCTTCAGTAGCTTTTTTGAATAATTTACATATGCTTACATTCCTGGATATCACAGATCAAAAGTGGATATATTTCTAAACAGAAAATACAAATTGTCAAAGGGAAATCTTGTAGTTAGTGCAGAAATTACTTAGAGGATCTTCAGCTGTAGCATGCAGAAACTAAGTCCCAGTCTTTTTCTTTATTAATATTTTATCTTTCACTCACCTATCATGATGCAAACTGCTTAAGTTGAAGCGAGCTGGTTCCTTAATGCAAACCTAGTGGTAGTAGGCACTGCCTGAATTTAGCTTTCCTGCAGCATGAGTAGTACTGCTGAGGGCAAGTAAACAATGCCAATTAGTGATTCTTTGCTGCAAACTTTATCAACTAGCTTTGGAACTTTTCTGCATGGCTTAAAGCTGCTGGCCATGCAACATCTAAAGAAAGCAATCTGTTCTCTTGTTCTGTGCCCTGCAGAAAAGGGCTTTGCCTGCTCAAGCTCTGTGGCATACAGTGCTTCATGCTTCTCAGTCACTGTCTCCTGCAGCAGCTGTGACTACAGATAAATGCTAACCTTGCTGATAAAGTATAAATGTCTACATCTTCATGACCAGTTCCGACATTTCCAATGCTACCTGAACACACAAGCACTCAGCTTGAACGTCATGGCTCTATCAAGTGAAGTACAGAGCACTGAACTGGAATTCAGAAAACCTGAGCTTTGTAACTAGTCCAGCAAATAGACCAAACTTCTCCATGTTTGGAGCTATCATCCATAAAACAGGAAAAATACGATCTACCAAATGTGATGGAAAAACAGATATAGTATTATAGCTGCTACTGAAATGCTTTTGCAGTTCTTCTACTAACCGGAGTTAGGTCCAAGCAACAGTTTGGATCCTAACGTTCAATTTGGAGATCAAATTTTCTGCCTAATGTCATGTCTTAAACTATTCTGAGCACAGGCTTATGTGTGCAAGGTAACAAACATATCATCCCTTTTCTTTTAAGGGTGGTAATATTTTCTTTTAGGATTAAAACATTAGCCATTGTTTTAGCATTTTTGTGGGATTTTCTCTTTGGAAATCACCTGTGAGTTCAGAACAAGGACACTGCCTGAATCTACTAGATTTTCTTCTAAAGCTGAGCCACACAGTATTCAGGGATAAATTAGTGTCATCTTGTCACACAGAAAACACCTCAGCTATTAATATAGGTTCTGCCTGCATCAGGACAGCAAAAGGTTATCCCAGTTTCACATGCTGCTATAATTAGAAATAGAATGGGCAAAGTTTGAAAAAAGATCAATCCATCAAATACCAGAGTTTTCATTAAATCCGGACATATAACAGTACTATCAGCGGACACCTCAGCTTTCACTACAGGAAAAAAGTATAATTTTCCTCTATATCCAAGTTTTACAGTTTTAATTGAGTCAATAAAATCTATTTTTATATGCACAGAAGAATTAATTAAGTGTTACTTAATGAATACTTGTACAATTTTAACATTTCTATTACTGCAGCCCAGTGCTGAATAACTTGCCAATGCCAAGAATCAGAATTTAGAAGAGAAGAAAATGTACTTTATAGAGAAATTAGTGGTAAAAACTGATGAACTTGTTCTGAAGAGGGTTTTAGTATGTGCCCTTTGAAATGATCTGACAGTAACCAGTAACCTTTGAAAACTAGGCTCCACCATTTACAGCTGCAGTGAGTCAGATATGAGAACTGGGCAAGGCAGACTCCTCAGAGAGAAAAATGACTCACCAGAATCTGCTTGGACTGAACTCTCTGGTCATGACATCCTTATAATAAGCAACAACACTATGGGAGACATGGGGTGGTCAGACAAAGAAACATTTGCCCCACTGGGGTCACTTTTTCCTAGCTCTTTATCATCCGTCTTAGTTGATAACTTCATCCTATGTGGAACTGTAAGATGAGGAATTCTGACTTCCCTGAAAGAGCAGGTACTTACAGGATAGCAATGATTCAAAAGCAAGGAAAGAAAATATAGATAAAATGAAGGGCAAAGTTCACTGACAAAATTAGCAATGATGATGGTCCTAGAGACGGTCTAACTTAGAGAGAACAGAGTTTCATATGTGGCCACTATTTGTAATTATCAAAGTTTTATTCTGTATGTGATGTCCTTTTCTTGGAAAGGCCAGAATTCCCCTTGCTGTGTTGCAATCATACATGGGCAAGGCTGGTCCTGCATTTCCATCCCCAACTCAGCAGAGATTACATGTAAAAGCTAATTCACTTTGGAATGGTAAAATGTTTTTCCAGAGATACACTCAGGGACAAGAGCCCTTCAAAGCGGTTATCAAAGCACTCAAACATAAGGAGTCCTTAGTGTGGATCTAGCAGAATCAGAGTGTGGAACAGGTGATGGAATGATGTGAAGAGGATCATCATCACACCCTACTCTGTGGAGCAATGTAGACTGATCTCTGTAAAAGGACTCCCAAAAAATATCTGCTCAAGAAGCAGCTCCAGCACTGCTGGGTGAGAAGCTTGCTGAAGGAACTGTTGCCCAGGTGCGTCCTTTGCTAAGAATTGCACAGAACAGAGCCAAGCTGTCTCTGACATGTTGCAGCTGTCAGTGAGTCAGCACAGGGGCCACCTACAACAGTAGAAAGAAAAAGTTTCCTCCTTCCCATGATAACCTTCCAGGGCAAACATGACCATCTTCATTCCAAGCAGATTTAACTAGTCATCAGGAACAAAGAGTTCCCGGCTTTTCACACTTACACAAACAATTGTTTTTCACACTTTTTATAAGGTTTTCATCCTATTCTCTGCCCATAAAGAACCAGTTGTTGGATTTAATTTATTTAGAATAGCACGGAGTAAATGAGCATTTCACAATGGGACATGGAGCTTTCTTCATCATCTTTTTTTTTTTTTTTTTTAAGTAGGCTAGTCTTAATGCAATCTCATTCATTCCAAATACTTCCCCCAAATATTTCTTTCCAGGGACTTTACCTGTGGGACTATGGTTCTTCTTAACAGGAATGATCTGACAGTAACCAGAAGTGGAATTAATTCTTCCATTGTATAAAAGGAAATCAAAGCAACCTTGTCATTCAGTTTTGTGGAAGAGTATTAATGAGGGGCTCCCACAGGCCCCTGAAATCATGTTCTGCAATAAAATCCAATTTAATTTAATATGATCTCTGACATCTTGAGAAATACTGCACATTTCAAGCCAACACTCATCTCTAGCTAAAATCCAGCACTGGCCTTCCAATGCACTTGTTTTTTACATATGCTAAATATATTTATTTTGGGTGGTCTGGGATTTTTGTGATTTGTTTTCTTCTTCCGGGAAGCAGTCAAAAATAATTTATATGTTGCTTGCAGGGTTGATAGGCAGTTTATTTCATTGTCAGCATTAACCATGTTACTTAATTCCTGTTGTTTAACAACATCCTAAGTGATTAAAAAAGGAGAAAAGAGAATATTGAGTGCCTCTGCAGGAGACTGCCTGCCCTGTGTGAAATTAATGACAGATTTGCTGAATCTCAATGCTTCTCTAAAGAGGTTCACACAGACAGTGCCTGAAGAGAGCAGAGGTCTGAAATGAAAAATACTTCTAAGCTTTTAGACTAGTTAATCAGCAATTCTCCCCTTGTTTGAGGATCACTTTGTTCAGAGGTCACTTGTGATGCTTTTTAAAGTCACAATTAAAAATTGTATTATTTCTCAGCAAACATTTGAGTAAAAACTGTTAGCCAACTACAAAACTACAACTCCAATAAAAATATGGGGGGTTTAATTCATTCCCCAGAAATGCATGTGGCTTTGAAATTCACACGCATGTATCATAATTAAAATGCAGGTAAAAATATCAAAGAATGCAGACATGGCACCCGGATTAAGCTACACTAAACATTATATTAACTTATTCTCACTCAGTGCAAGCTCATAAGAGTTGTTTCACATGTAACTGCCACTGAGATGTGGCAGAAAACGCCATTTTTCAGGAAATGGATTGAAATGTCACAACTTTGTTGTTATGTCTAGGAAGTTTTCAACAGATCCAGAAGCTTCTAATGGACACTGTTGTGATTAATATTTACTTCCTATTTATATTACCATAATAACTAGGAACTCTAAAAAAGATCAGCCCATCTCCTAGGCAAAAAAGCTATGCAAACATTGCATAAGAAGTCATCAAAGAATCAACAATCAAAACAATACTGAGCCAAAATCAGAACTGCTAGACAAACAAATTCATGAGCAATACGCTTTAAACATAAGAAATAGAGATATCAGAAAAACAGGTGAACTTAGAAAAACAGTGCAACTTGAATTGTTTTGGTATTGAGCAGGTATTCAGAGAAGGTCCTCTCTTTGAACTGGTATTTTCTTATTTTCTCAGTCTTCTGAAACTTTAGGGCAAACCACAGCCATTTTGTATTGCTGCCATACAAGAAATCATAGAAAATTCCATGTTTTTATTGCTCTCCAACGTGTTTCCCTAATAACTTATACAAAATGTTTAACTCACATCTCTGGTGAACTTTTTTACTTTTAACTCCCAATATTAAAAAATAATTATGAAGTGCATTAATTTAAAAAGCATATGAATCCATACTAGTCTTCCATTTTTATGGGTGGTTGGTTATTAAATATTTGATTTATTATCATAGACTCATAGAATCATGTAAGTTGGAAAATACCTGTAAGATCTTCAAGTCCAGCTGCTGTACAACTTTTTCACTTTATATCACAGGAAACAAAAAGGCATGAGGAATATGGGTATGGTGATAATGGTTAAAGACTATGTTTCAATTCTATTACTGTGGGAAAAAGTTCATGTCATTATTACAAAGAAAAGAATGAATTTAGAAAAAAATGGACAAAGATAATTTCAGCATAATGGTGTGTTTTTCCTAAGCTGTTATGCAACACATAAATTGTCTTGACTTTATTTGATATACATAAAAAACAATCAAATCTTTCAAGAGCACTGACTTGCTCTATTCACAATGAAACTATTTGTATTTTTCATTACTGTAAGTGAAAAAATAGTCTTTCATTTAACTAAGTTATTTGATTTGATTTGTTAAGATACTGTGTTATTCTGACTGATTGCTATCAATAACTTCTATCAATGAGATTATTGCAAAGAAAAAAAATGTAGAAGTACTGAAATTTTGAACATTTCTTGCAAGATGCCCACATACAAGCATTTAAGAATTTCATTTTGATAGAAGTGTTTTCCTTTAAGTAGTGGAACATATGAATTAGAGATAAAGACACTACCAGTAATCATTTGAATCTAATATGAGAATTTCTGGAAAGTAGCTGAATGCTCTTTATCAGCCTTTTTTAACTCTCACCACTACAGAAGTACACTGTTTTCTAAAGCCAGTCTTCTCTGCAGACATTCTATCATTCTGATAATGGAACACAAAGACAGAAAATTAGCACTTAATTTTCAGTCCTGCTCTTCCAGAAACTCTGTATTTGTCATTCTTTGAACAACTAGAAACTGGAACTTGTCACTGAAGGATGAAATCTGTACTGAATCACAAAATCTTTCTGAACACCTTCAAAGGTCAGATTTTAACTTCTGTTAAAATGAGATATAGAATAACTAAAACTGCAGTACAAACACAAATTCAAGTAAAGGACATATTTCCAGGAATTTGAGTAGATCACTTTTAAGTAGATCAGCATTTAAACAATATTTACCTGAACAAGGGGATAAGGAAACAAATTAATTCATCAAGATGATGACATACAGATGAACGACAAGAAAAGGCCAAAACCTTGGCTTTGATGCAGTATATGAATATCGATTATAACTCTTGAAATCCAGTAGATTCTTGATCTGCTTTGTCCTCATCTCTCTACATGCTAAATAAGGGACATAGGGGATGGTTTTAGCTAGATCTGTGAAATTAACTGTACTAAGTCAGCTACTGACTTGGAAGCTGAAAAGAAAAACAAAACACCTCAGTCTGACGTATTTCTTCCATTTTCTCTAGAGAAACAAACAAGGAAGCCTACAAACAGTGCTGCCACCTTGGAAAGGCTACTCTTCCTTACTGCTACATGTAAATATGCTTAGTTATAAGTGGATGAAATGGAAATCTGGAGCATTTTAGTTTAAAAAAAAATCAGCTCAAAAAACTTTGACTTTTGACTAAACCCTTTGAATTACTGATAGGTTTCTTGACCAAATTGTTGAATTCACAGTTTTGCTTAAACTAAATCAGCATTACTTTCAAATGAATAAAATATTCAAAGGACATATTTTACCATCAGCCAACAGTTTAAGCTGAACATGCTAAAAGTCAGCTGGCCCACCACCTTTCTTTGAGAGAACATGCTGTTTACCTCAGTGCCAACTCTAGTTTACACACCCTTGTTCTTTCTCCTGGAACAGGCTCTCTTGTACTTGTTAAGCCCTAGCCAGAAGATGACTAGGGAGCAGAAAGGAGGGGTTCATGCATTTCTTCTTGTGACATAGATTTGCTCAATTGCTCTGTCTCCTTTATTCCCTCCAAGCTCACTGTTCCTTTGCTGTCAGACGAAAATCAAGTTTTCGACACCTTGTGGAAGACTGGCCCATGACCATACATATCTGCCAGAAGTCAAGTACATCATGTCGATGTACTTGATCTGCCTGTTAACGAATCTTTAAACTGGTGCTATGAAAGTGGGGGCAAAACCAAAGGAGAAATGGTTTATGTCTCATGGATATAGCTGTTCAGAGTTAAGGGGTGGAGATGAGAAGTCCAGGTGAGCACAATATGTAGAAGTTTGGAGTTGTTTAGTTTTAAAAGAACATGTATAAGAGATTCCTACTGGGAAAGGAGAAAAGGGAAAACTGCTTTGTCCCCTTCATGAAAAAAGAGGTTTATAGTATAAACTTAACCCTTTTAATTATAAAAGTACTTTATTTAAAACAGTCAGGGTTTTGTTTTGGTTTGGTTTTTAGGTGTACTCTACTTTAAAAAAGGTGTTTCTCTCAGCACCTTAACTAGCCTCAGAATAGGACAAAGGGTGGATCCTAAACCTGTTGTTTCAAGTTGAGTGCTCTGAGACACATAATGTGACATCAGTCTTAATCACTGTTAGGCTTACCACCAGTCTCACACACACACACGAAGCTTAGCAGGGAACACAGCCCTCCAGACAGCCAAAGCTTAAAGGCCAAGTTACAGTCATCGTTTCCATGTATGCAGAACCAGAGAGAGCTCCAACCAGAGAAAGCATTTATGCACCATTTGAGATTCTCCTGAAATAGCACTGGGAAAAGCTCCAGGGAAACCAATGAAATTGAAAGGATTCATCTGTTTGACAAGCATCATCTCTGCAAGGTTTAACATAGCAAGCAGAAAAATGGCCTCAACAAAAGTAAAAATCTATTTCCAAACAGAACAGTAGTAAGAAAAATATTACCAGTCTCTCAAAAGAGGATCATGAAATCTCAAACCTTGTACCACTAACAAAACAGCAAAACAAGGGTGAACAAAATAGGAATAGCTCATTAGGTTGTACCAACAGAAGTCTCACATTCTGTTCCACACTTAGGCATAACGCCAGCCAGTTCCAGTGAAGAATCTAAGAGTTGGTCGTTGTAAATGTTAGGAGATACACTGAAGCTGTCTGAAGAATTCCCAGTTCTTCCACGTCAAAGCTTTTACTGAAATTATCTTTCTAACTGTCAGTTACTGTAGTATTGCAGTGAAAAACAAGCTGTTAAAAAAAAAAAAAAAGGACCTCTCACTCTTTTTCCTTAAGGTGCAGTTAACATTTATTCAACCAAAATTTCAGCTATTGGTAACTGAAGCATTGCTTATAAGTGCCCAGCTTCTGCAACACCTCCATAAAATGACCAATTAAAATGTTACAGGTTCTGCTCACTTCACCTTTGAAACAGACTTGCAATTATATTTGCAAGTACTAACCAGCCTCCTGAATCACCAACAGTATAAAATCTCACTTCCTACTACACACTGAAGTTCAGTGCTGATTTCTTTTTCTTTCAAATATAAATCAAAATATAATGAAAATATGGAAAATATTTTGACAATAGTTTAAAAGTATTTTTTACTGCTCCTCCTGAAATATTACAGAACTCCAGCTTGTTGTTTTGATGCTATGAATGAGGTATCTTGTATCACTAAAGTTTAGCAAAGTGCTGCCACAATTCACTGTTAGTCATTGGAATAATTTGCAAATGTCCAAGGAGAGCTGCACCAACTAATCCCTATGTGAACAACACAATAACCACGGTAAAAATATAAAATAAATAAAAAAGAAACACAAGAAAAGGAAATTAAAAAAAGAAATATTTTTCTTTGTTTTGTAAGCATTCTTCCTAAAGTTACTGCTGATCTCCCACACTTCCTTTACGTGAAAGCAAATCACTGCAGCATGTGTTGCAGCTCTGATCTACTTTGCATCAGCATCAGCACCACATATGCTACAATTGTGGCTCAGCATCACAGTATTTGCTTTTATCATACTGACTAAAGGCAACTTGACTACCTGCTTCTTCCTTTCAACTTAGATTCCTGCTCTTATCTTACTCTACAGAAGAAAAATGTATTGGCCAAATGTTTTTCATATATCTTTTTAACTGTATATGCTAATGAGTATTAGAGTTAGAGAAGGTAAGTATAAGAATGGCATGTGTATTCTAAGTGTAGGGCACAGAGGTTTGTGTCAGTCTAATTTCCGTGGTCATTTAGTCCCGTGGTATCTCTATTTACTACAGTTGTTCAGTCTCAAATTGTATGAACCACCTCCCCACCGAGCCAAAGGCAAAAAAACACATAAAGGGAATAATATTTTGATCCTCCTACTAATAAAACAGCAACAGATATAAACTGAAGTAGGAACAACACGCTTTGCTGTGCCAGTAACACACCAGCTGTGCTATGGAACAAGTTCTATAAGGCCTGAAAATTATCACAGAAAAAAAAAAACACCAAACCCAACATTAAAAAAAGAAACTCCTTAATTTAGAAATATAACAATGTGAATGAAATGTTCCTTGTACTAAGCATTAAGAGTCTAGCACAGCTCTCTCTGAAGTCAACAGGAAAATTCTCATAACTAAATGTTATGAAACAGGGCAGAACTGTGGTAAAGCCATTTAAAAGGCACAGCCCTCTTTTTGACTCTGATCCTCACTGAAAAAGAGTAAAATACTTTACAAAGATGAAAGTTCCTGTACGAAATCAGTTCAGACAACATTAAATTGTATCCATACACATCAAATACTGTTCCATCGTATTTTGTTAACCACCATGGTAGTTAGGACCGATATGTTAACTTTTGCTTAAACATCTTTACTTCAGCACAGTGCTTCTATAAAAATGCTTTGGTGCACAAAAAAAAAAATCTATTCTAAGCAGGTTATCTTTACTGTGGGTTTGGTTTTTTTTCTACTTTTCTTTTCTGCAAAACTGGCAGTTCTTCAGGCCCTCATGCTGTTGCCTCTCATATTCTCATCATTTATTGAAAATCTGCCTGAAGGCTGAATTCACAAGCATGGCACTAGCACTAGTTATTTACCAACCTCTTTTACTCTGCTATTAGAATTGCAGCACTAGCACACTCTAAACAATTTTTAGAGTGAATTGAGAATCATAGCTCTTCCAAATAAAATATGTAACTGAAAGGTAGTAGTATAAATGCCTCACAACCCACTGGAGGATATTACTAATGTGTTGCTGTACTACTATCCATTGCTGGATACAATTAAAACATTTTGCCTCATATCTCTGGCCCAGAAACTGCTAGTTATACTTAACACTTAAGCTGATTCCTCATTGAAAATATTGGAGGGAATTATATTTATTTATTTAAGGAAATTTTTCTCCCCAGGTTATTCTACTTCTGCATCCAATAATACACAATCCATTATTTGTGCTTTCCTTGGAGAGAAGTCCCCAAAGGCTCTAAAGCCCATTAGAAAACAGCTGGTCAGGAGTGCTGCTATTGCTGTGTACAGACACAGGCACTGAGCACTATTCTCCTGCAGAAAACTTCAGTTAGCTGGGACTACACTGAATTATTTACATCCTGCTTTCCAGTTTACAATTCGGCAGGGAGAAATAAAACTCCACGCACACCAACAAGATCCTTCAAAACTCCTCTTTTTTTCCTTTTCTTTCTCCTACTATTTAGACTGCTCATAATCTATGACAGAGAATTCACATAACATCTATAATTTCCCCTATATCCCCATTCTCACATGTTCTCCTCTAAACCAATATGCAGTTTGAAATTCCCGGGCACTTCAGAATTTCCAGACAACTTGAAAGATTTTCTCTCCTATTGACCTTCCTAGTTATTAACATGTTTTGGGGTTTTGTCCCGTTATATAAATGTGACACTGTCTTAATGTTTCTTTTAGATAAGTTTTGTAACTGCTTTATTATACCTCTCCTCTTTCGCTGCTTTTCATCAATGAGCCCCAGTTACAATTTTTGGTGGAATCCACGTAAGCTTTGCTAACTATAGTATGGTCTTGCCAGACATTTGAGCAATCAGGCCTTTGCTTGTTTTTGAAATCACACATAGAAATGGGCTGCCTGAAAAGCAAATGTAACTAAACTGAGCTGCATATATATCTCTGTATTAAAACACAACTTCACGTTCTTTCAGAGAGAGACATTTGAAACATGAAGAAGTGCTTCACTTACGGGTCCTATATTGTGTTCAAAAATTGCTTAGTTCAACTCTTTTGAATACTTGATTTCAGCACTGACTCAAAAGAAAAAAAAGCAGGCTCAAAATCTGCTATCTTTACAAACTCTAATTATCTCAATTTTGTCTTAAAGAATGCCTTTCAGGTGCTCTGTCTTCAAGTGCCAATATGTTGGCCAGTAGGAAAGTTTTTTTAATTCTGATTAGGCATAAAACTTCTTCACAGTTTGGCAAGGTTGAACGTTGTGGAGTTTTAGTTCATATTCATCCTTTCTCTGAAGAGTATGCATACAGCATTGTCTAGGAAAGAGCTGCAAGCAGATTATTACATCTTTTGAGTTGAAAAGCATTTAAAATAACAACAGCCTCCAAACAGCTTTTGGCCTTTTTAGGTACCAAGAAACAATGGAAGGCATTTACTGAGTAGCTAGAATTTTAGGAGCAATAGATCAAATGTTAAAGATGAATTGATTTATTAAGCAACATCTGTTCTGTTTTCATGACATCCCATCATCATTATCTTCTCATCATCTTTTCCTTACGCACTTCTACTTCTTTTCATTGCTCACGACTATTTGCTATGTCAAATACAAATAACTGGCATGCACAGCAGTGGCAAAATGGTGTAAATAGAAGGAATGGCCGTTTCTGGGAAAGGCCTCAGTACAGAATAAAATTGTTCTCCAGAAACACATTTTGCCCTACAGTAATCATTAAATTTTCTTGTCAAGAGCATTCTGTTATGAAATTAACAAAAGTGGAACTTAAATGCACAAAAATAAACCACTCAAAGCAGGTTACCTACATCTCTATGGGATATACACAGTACAGATGTGTATTACAATGTTTAATGGTAAGGTTTGAAAAAGAAAATTAATTATATGCTCGAGTTAATCATATAGTATAAAAAACTACCCAGTTGTTGTTGTCTTTGGAAGAAAAAAATTATTACCTAATACTTGAAATGCAGCAAACTGCTTTGGGGGAAAACAAAATTCTCACCTTTAATCTGTATTCAGTAGACAAATATTCTATCTATGGCTGAAATAAATACATAATAAAATATTCTAATATGACAGCTGAAGCAGCAAGCCATTGTTCTGCTCTGTTCAGTTTAGATACTTCTTAGATTACATGCTCAAAAATCATTGTTCAGAAACTGCCAAGAACAGTCCATTAATACTAAGAGTACTTAAGGCAAATGTGTCTGTGTAACATTTTCAGCTTTATTCCTTTTCATAAGGGCAGAGACAATTGTTTTTTCTATTTTATGAAGTGTGAAACAATCGATCACTTATGTTACACTCACCCACAAGAGTTTAAAGAACGAGAAAGTGACAGCTTATGGTAATGTACTCCATATCCTGCTACTCAAAAAAAGCAACTTTTACATTCCCATTCCATTTTTTCTCCCAACAGCCAAAGACAAATCCAAATCCAATACAAAATACAACTAGGTTATGAATCATTCCGTGTGGTTGCACAAAATCATCACTGTTGCTTATTACTTTTTTGTTTATATACTCACCAAGCTATAAATTGTAGCTATTTTTTTCCTTTAGGCCTCCTAGTCTACTGGAAGGTAGGAGACATTTAGAGAGTGTCCCAGCTCTAATGAAGAGATTTCTAATTTTCATACAATTTTGCTTCCAGTTTCATTGACCAAAATGAATTATTCCTGAGTAAAATCATATTTTACCTTCAGGGCACACTGTCTATCCTTCAAAGTAACCCTGGAGTTAGTTTTAACATTCCTTTAGACTATTAGATTAGAGTTTTAGGCACTGAAGCTTAACCTGAGTGGGTACATTTTAAGGCAATGTATTGATAATTATCTTTGCTTTTTGTGATAACTAGCTGTAGAAATATTGGGCACACTAACAAAGAATATTATTGGCATTTTTAAACTATATTACCTGAACATTGTTATTTTGGGGTTTTTTTAGAGGATTAATTTCTATCCAGATCTACTAAGTTTTAAGATGCTTTCTCATATAAAATCTTTAGTGAGAAACCTGTCTGACAACCTTTATGAGCTTCCTTTTACAAATTCAAAACCAAGGAAACATGCCTCTGTGAACACAGACTAGGACACTGCTAGGAGATAACGATTTGGATTTTTTTTCACACTGAGGTATGAGTCTGGCGTTCATCAAATTATTCAAATGTATCCAAATTATAAGAAAAGTCCAGGTGCCAGGCACCGGAAAACCATAGAGCTGAGAGAGAAATAACAGAGAGGTAGACTCAGAAAGAGGGGTATGGAAGAAAAAGCAAATTAGTAGTTTAGAAACAGTAAGTTATCAAACCTAAATAGTGTATCTGAGAGTGCAGATGCAGTTCATATACAAAATTACTGAATTACAAAAAGCAATATGCAATGATGTATTTAAAAAAATAATTTTGCAAGGTGACAAAATTTCATATTATACCAAGTTACTTCAGTTTGTAATATCTAAAGAAGACTGTAGGAAAGTGCAGAAAGATCTAAACAAGAGCTTTATGATAACATAATTGAGTATTTAACATACACACTGAAAGGCATATATATTTAAGAGAAATATGTAAGCCACCTATACAGTTTAACTATATCCAAAGAGATCTGCATGTTACTACAGAAACCCAAATAAACTGCATTTTAAGATTCAGGGAGTGGAACATCTGCCTTACGAAGAGAGGCTGAAGGAGCTGGGTCTCTTTAGCTTGGAGAAGAGGAGGCTGAGGGGTGACCTCATTAATGTTTATAAATACGTCAAGGAGGGTGTCAGGAGGTTGGAGCCAGGCTCTTTTCAGCAGTGTTCAATGACAGGACAAGGAGTAATGGGCACAAGCTGGAATACCGGAGGGTCTACAAAAATATCAGGAAAAACTTTTTCCCTATGAGGGTGACAGAGCACTGGCACAGGCTGCCCAGGGAGGTTGTGGAGTCTCCTTCTCTTGAGACATTCAGAACACATCTAGACGTGTTCCTGTGTGACCTACTGTAGGTGATCCTGCTCTGGCAGGGGGGTTGGACTAGATGATCTTTTGAGGTCCCTTCCAACCCCTGACATTCTGTGATTCTGAGTGCGTTTAAAAACTAGGAAAAAAAAAAAATTCTACCAGTACTACAGACAATACCTTTATATGAATAAACAGTAGAGTCTTGCCTGGTGTATTCTGTGCAGCACTGGACACTACCCTGTAAAAATACATATCAGAATTTGGCTATTGAGAAAGAAAGACAAAAGGATGCTGCAAGGATTTTTACTTTACATAAGGAAGCGGAATATTAGGTGACACAAAGTATATAATGTACATCATGAGTGGAACACTGCGCAACTATCATCTCTGACTCGTGACAGGAAAATAAAGACATATACAACTAAATAAAAAGAAATTCCCAACGGATGAACTATATTTTCACATAAATAGAAATAAAACTAAGAAATTCATTCCCAGAGGTTGTCAGATATCCACCAATGTTCAGAAGTTAGACTGAAAATTTGCATTCCACTGACGGTATCAAGTGGTAGCATAAGATGGATAAAGATTTTGGAAAGGACATTAAATTGGCTACTTTAGAGACTTGGCCAATCTTTACATAAAGATTAGAAGTTTCAATCCAAGAGGAGTCTCCTAAGCTCTTACATCTTTCTGTGAAGGACCAGGCTCTGTGCTCATTTGATGAAGAGCTAATTGACATTCAGCTTAAAACTAAATGACAGCTGTTGTATTTGTTAGCGCAAAACTCAACTTGAGAAACTCTCTGAAATTTCTAGATCTGTAGATAGGGTATACACTTACGGACTTGCAGTTTGACACAAGCACTGGGGAATGAAAAAAAGTGGCAAAGCAAGAAATAGTCCTCAAGCCTTGGAATTTAGAAGTTTTGATCTGAAGAAAGTTCTTGCTTAGATGTGCCACCCAACCTCATGTCTACAGGGTGAACTTAACCAACATCAGATATTCAGATATTCAGAATTCAGATATACAAAGAAAGTTTTTTGGTGACAAGGCTGATCATACCTTTTGTCTCAGTAATCTTGTTGAAACCAACAGTTTTATTCCTGCAAAGACCAAAGGATCAAGTCCTCAACAATTAAGTACAAACTGTTGGAAGAATTATCGCCCTCCGTTCTTCAGATGATCTATGTTTCAGTTTGGAATTACCTAATGGATTAGAAAGAAGCCCTGTGGAGAAGACTTCAGAAGCATTGAAACATTATTTTCATTTTTCATATTTTCGTAGCACATTTTAATTCCCTGGTGAAACTGCTTGTAGCCATCAGTTTACAGTCCAATCTATTGTGATGTGCTTGTGCACCTCCTTCCAGTTGGCTGCTTGTTTGGATTGCTTCCCCACTGGTTTTAGTGTTAATTAAGAGAACACCGTGAAGTTCTATGGCCTGTGAATTAATTTGGTTTCTTCATAGGTCTTCCATTAGCCAGCACCACCTCTCTTTCCAAATGAGGTAGAGACAGAAAACCAAACACTTTCAGTGCTCAAACCAAAAATTCCAAAAGAATAAAATATAT
>NW_009731520.1:0-443 GCF_000703405.1 Apaloderma vittatum | reverse complement strand
GACCCACCTCACTACTCGGTCATCCAGACCACACTTTCTCAGTTTACCTATGAGGATGCTGTGGGAGATGGTGTCAAACACCTTGCTGAAATCCAGATAGACCACATTCACTGCATGGCCACCATCCATCCACCTGGTTATGTCTCCATAAAAGGCTATCAGGTTGGTCAAACATGACTTCCCCTTGGCAAAGCCCTGCTGGCTGCTCCTAATAACCTTCTTATCCTTGATATGCCCAGAGACAGCACCAAGGATAAGATGTTCCATCATCTTTCCAGGGGTGGAGGTGAGGCTGAGCGGTCTGTAGTTACCTGGGTCCTCCTTCCTGCCCTTCTTATAGACTGGAGTGACGTACGCTTTGCTTGAGTCCTCAGGTACCTCTTTGTTGCCCACAACTTATCAAAGATAATGCAGAGTGGCCTAGCAATGACTCTCGCCAGCTC
>NW_009731519.1:2066-3166 GCF_000703405.1 Apaloderma vittatum | reverse complement strand
CGGGAAAGCGCTGACGGGGAAGGAGCCACCCAAAAATAAAACGAAATAAACCCAACCGAAACCAAAAATTAAAAGCCCGAAGCCTTTATGGATCGGTGAAACGAATTCAAGTTTATTTCGGCAGGCAACCAGAAGGCAAAGCCCTCCGTGGAAGTTTAAGTCATTTTTCAACATACACAGACTCCTCCTACAGAACTCTCTGGGGAAAAGCGTAAATAAATAACTTATGCTTACTCAAAATTTATTTTTTTCTAAATATAAATATAAAAGATAGACTGATCATATCTCCTAAGAAAAAATAAGCAAAAACTTCACTGCTTTTCCACGCTTCCCTAATACAGAATAGCTCATAGTTCCCTCCCTCCCTAACTCTGAAAACAAGCAAAAAAAAAACCCAAAGGAATTGAGAAACAGATTAATGCCGAAGCAGGTTAAAGAGGGACCGATGCAATCTTAAAGAAGGATCGATGCAATCTTAAAGAAGGACAGATGCAATCTTGAGACCTTTAAGGAGAAAGGAAAACTAGCAAACGAGGAGTCGCATGACTCTGCCAGACAACAGGTTATTGAAATTGCTCGATCTCCACATTTTTAGGGGTGAAAGCGGTCAGACGTTCCGTGGGGCTGAAAGGGGCAGCCCTGCCAACACAACGAGTCCCATGACTCCCATTTTCCGGCCTCTAATCTCAATAAATCTCATAACTTCCAACACAAAACGGAGAGACGTGGTCTGTGTGTAGGCAAAACATCAAAGGATCACTAAAAGCAGGAAAAAATTAAATAATTCAAAAAGCCCTTGTGAGATTTTAACCCAAGAGGGTAAAGATGCAATTTATCTGTTGTACAGATGCTGCGGACAGAGATCGACGAGGCCGGCACAGACAGAAACTGCCCAAGGAGGGAGCCTGGCCGTGCCAGGGCAGCTCTGCTTTGCCTAAAGGACATGGACAGATGGAGATTAATGACTTCAACACCATCCCGAAGGCCACAGTGCCCAGAGTGAAATATTTTGCTTGATTATAGAATTACAGAATGGTTTGGGTTGGAAGAGACCTTTAAAGGTCATCTAGTCCAACTCCCTGCAGTGAGCATGGACGTCT
>NW_009731519.1:0-1917 GCF_000703405.1 Apaloderma vittatum | reverse complement strand
TTTAACCCCATTGCCCCGGGTCCTGTCGCTACACACCCTTGTGAACAGCCCCTCCCCAGCTTCCCTGGAGCCCCTTCAGGGACTCAAAGGCCACTGTGAGGTCTCCCCGGAGCCTTCTCTTCTCCAGGCTGAGCAGCCCCAACTCTCTCAGCTTGTTCTCATAGTAGGGGTGCTCCAGCCCTTTAATCATTTTTGTTATCCCCAATATGCATATTACAGTTGACACCCCAACTACGCCAATGAGCCCAGAGAAGTATGTGCTAAACGTCTATGACTGTAGTCCCCGACTTTCTTCCCCATCAGCCCAGGAGAGGCGATAGAGAAGGTTAGAATTAAAGGAATATGGAGGGAACAGATCGCTGGGGGGAACAAACCCAGCAGAGGCGGGTGATGGGGCGGGCTCCTTCTCCGCAACCCCCGACGGGGACGTCTTCTTGGTCAGAACCGAGCTTTCGCCTTTTGGTGAGAAATACCCGGGCTGGTATTTTGCCAGCATTATTATATATTGTGCTAGTGCAGTGAGTGAATTTATCAACGGCAATCACAAAGCCGCTGTATCTGTCGCTTTAATAAATCACCTTCTCTTTGCTATCTTGCAAATTGTCTCAGTGCACGTCCTTAACGGGGCTCTAAAAGAGGCAAGCGCTTAGCTCCGGTGCGTGCCTCCCACAGCCACATAACTTTCAAGTGACAGCTCTGCTTCGTAAACAATTTTTAATGTCAAATAATAACTAAAAAAAAAGCCAGAGAGAGATATCCCAAGCCCAAAAACTCCTAACACACATCTCCTCCTAACCTGGGATTGTTCACATTTGCTAGCTGCTTCAGAAAACAGCTCAAATGTCTGTTCTAGACTTTAAACATGGGGTTGCCTTGCACTAACAACCTCTGCAGTAAACAGAATTACAACAAGTGACCAAAAGAAAGAGAGAGAAGAAAAAAAAACCGCAGAAACACCAGCAGACACAGAGAAAACATATTCTGTATCTCCATTCTTAGGAAAAACATTCGAACCAGGCATTCTGAAGTTTCTTTTGCTTTTTAACCACGCCATAGGAAACAACTGTCATTTGTGCAGGCAACTGAAATCCCTCCTGCAGTTTAGTAACTAAAAATAATGTTTCTTTTGCGTGTTTTAATGTTAGAGGAAAGAACTGCAGAACTAACATTCTTCCTGGAGTCCATTATACCACCCAGTGCTCTCTCAACGACACAAATCCAAATCTACAATAACCTCACAGAAAGCTGCGGTGTGCAAGATCAGGGTACGCTGCCGCAGAGCACTGAACGTTGAAATTGTCTTTTCACGTCACCCGCCAGAAACTTTCCCCAAATCAATACACAAATGTTCTTTCCATTTCATGTACGTAACATAAAATATTTAGCAAGAAGGACCTTTTATCGTTCATCTTTACAAGTCTGCTTTGTCATCAGGAAGCAAAAGAAAAAGTGATTTTTTGTTATTTGACATTTTATTAAGCAAACACCCCCGAGTAGAGAGGCTGATACCCACTGTCTTCTCTCTTGCAAGTAAGCACGCAGACACTCAGCATGCCGAAGAACTGAAAACAAAAGAGAAAGAGATTTAGTTCGGCTGTATTTTGTTCCAGTTATCAGACCCAGACTTGTTATCATAGCACAGACATTCTTTTCTTATTAGAAAACAGTTAGAAAATACATCCACAGAAAGTGATTTTTTTTTTTTTGCATATCAATTTCCAGTAATAGTTCCAGCTCAGCTTTTTCCTCCCTGATTGCTTCCATTACATACACAGTAATTCCTAGTTGTCTTACTGTGGGAGAAATTTCAATGAAGGCATGGGATTATTCTGAACTTAAAAATTACTCTGAAAAAAAATATTTAAGCAAACAAAGATAGTGCAGAATATAGAATGATAGAACAATTCAGGTTGGAAA